>NW_013674049.1:24629-27838 GCF_000517525.1 Limulus polyphemus
ATATATATATATATATATACATATATATATATATATATATATATATATAGCATATATTGTAACATATAAAATATATATTTTAAGTCATATGTATAAACGATATATTACTGATATAAATTCCACCAGGCCAGTGTTGATTTATTTTATCATAGAAATCATTGTGTTAATCCCAGCATAACAGAAATGTTCTGAAGTAAGAAAGCAACACGTGTTAAGAAGGCTGGGTGTGTGTGTTTTTATAGAAAAGCCACATCGGGTTAGCTGCAGTGTCCACCGTTGTAAATCTGTCCCGTCTGGGGAAATGAAGACAGAGTCCTCACTGAACTCGACAAGATTATTGTATTTACGGAAGTGATTTTTATACTACGAGCAGTAAGTTCCTACACTGTAATATTATAGTTCAACTGAATGTCAATTTACACAGTGTACCTTGTAGTTCAACTGAATGTCAATTTACACAGTGTACCTCGTAGTTCAACTGAATGTCAATTTACACAGTGTACCTCGTAGTTCAACTGAATGTCAATTTACACAGTGTACCTCGTAGTTCAACTGAATGTCAATTTACACAGTGTACCTCGTAGTTCAACTGAATGTCAATTCCCACAGTGTACCTCGTAGTTCAACTGAATGTCAATTTACACAGTGTACCTCGTAGTTCAACTGAATATCAATTCACACAGTGTACCTCGTAGTTCAACTGAATGTCAATTTACACAGTGTACCTCGTAGTTCAACTGAGTGTCAATTCCCACAGTGTACCTCGTAGTTCAACTGAATGTCAATTCCCACAGTGTATCTCCTAGTTCAACTGAATGTCAATTTACAAAGTGTACCTCGTAGTTCAACTGAATGTCAATTTACACAGTGTACCTCGTAGTATAAGAGCTGGGCGTGTACAGTGTAAATATAAGGTAATTAAAAATGGGTGTATTTGTTTTGTTATTAAGCACAAAAACTACACACTTGGTTATTTTTGTATTGTGTCAACCACGGGTATAGAAACCAGAATTTTAGCGTCGTAAATCTAGAGACTTACTTCTGAGCTACTGGAAGATGTGTGTTCATGTTAGTGAGGGTTACTGCTGAGCTACTGGAAGATGTGTGTTCATGTTAGTGAGGTGTTACTGCTGAGCCACTGGAAGACGTGTGTTCGTGTTAGTGAGGTGTTACTGCTGAGCTACTGGAAGATGTGTGTTCATGCTAGTGAGTGTTACTGCTGAGCCACTGGAAGACGTGTGTTCGTGTTAGTGAGGTGTTACTGCTGAGCCACTGGAAGACGTGTGTTCATGTTAGTGAGGTGTTACTGCTGAGCTACTGGAAGATGTGTGTTCATGTTAGTGAGGTGTTACTGCTGAGCTACTGGAAGATGTGTGTTCATGCTAGTGGGGGTTACTGCTGAGCTACTGGAAGACGTGTGTTCGTGTTAGTGAGGTGTTACTTCTGAGCTGCTGGAAGATGTGTGTTCATGTTAGTGAGGGTTACTGCTGAGCTACTGGAAGATGTGTGTTCATGCTAGTGAGGGTTACTGCTGAGCCACTGGAAGATGTGTGTTCGTGTTAGTGAGGTGTTACTGCTGAGCTACTGGAAGATGTGTGTTCATGCTAGTGAGATGTTACTGCTGAGCCACTGGAAGACGTGTGTTCGTGTTAGTGAGGTGTTACTGCTGAGCCACAGGGGGAACGTGTGATCATGTTAGTAAGGTGTTACTGCTGAGCCACTGGAAGACGTGTGTTCGTGTTAGTGAGGTGTTACTGCTGAGCCAGAGGGGAACGTATGATCATGTTAACGAGGTGCCACTGCTGAGCCACTGGAAGACGTGTGTTTATGTTAACGAGGTGTTACTACTGAGCTACTGGGGGACGTGTGTTCATGTTAATGAGGTGTATAAACAAATTCAAAGAGAGATACAGAGAAAGACGTGAGCAAATGAATGTACAACTATGTTAAGAAAGTACTTGAATTTGTAACATATGCCAAGCATTAATTACCATCACATATGCACATGTTAAAACAAGCATTAATTACCATCATTTTTTACACACATTTTTTTAAAGTTAGCTACAAAATATACAGTCTAGAAGTTTGAATAAAACATGAATAGTGATATCAACGACGTTACAACTTAATTACACAAGTTATTAAGTGGATTCTTACCGCCTCCGTATGGACGGGGTGAACAGCAAACAAAAGGCCAACCACCGCTGAGTTTTCGATGTTCCACCGTAGAACGATCCTGCACGTGTAAGTGAGAAGGCAAACCACTAGCGCGTGCAGTATCACGTTCACCAGATGATAACCTTCCACCGCAAATCCTCCAAGACTCATGTTCCACCTGTTAAGATTGAAACTTACACATAAGTAATTTAAATGTTGAAAAGTGTTCAACGATCACTTACACATAATAAATAAACTTTAAATCATGTTTAACTGCAGATTTATCAAATTACAGGGTTAAAAAAAACAAGTATTTCAGATCTGTTGTTCATCTACCACAAGTTACTGCTTTAGACGCCCCTCAGTGGGTATCATCTGAAATTCTGCTTATACGCAGTACGTTACGTATTAACTCGAGAAACTTAAGATGGAGCAGATCTAGGAGAAACCTGAATTTTCCATGTTTAACTAAAAAAAAAAGGGACTAAAGAACAACAATTTTGACTAGAAATGGAAACCTAGAAGGTATTTACAATAGAATATTACAGAAAACACTACACTGCGTTAAGCCTAATTTGAATTTAAAACCTTGGCTTGATATTATCTTATCTAAATTAAGACAACTAAGGCGTAAATAGTAACATAAAAGTGAAACTTCCAAAAGTTATTCTGATAACATTGACCATATACGTAAGTTCGTGTGCTGTATTTAATAACAATGATATTCTTGTGTTCTCGTATGGTTAGTATGATACTCTGATACTCTTAGGATCACAAAATCCGATATTTGGTTTTACGAAAAACAATGTAGTTTTAGATCTATTTAGCGAGCAAGTTCGAAAGCAGACGAGGAAACTTGTTTTAATAATATGAATAAAGTGACGTGTGATCTAGGTTGAGCTTTATTGATAAAATATCTGACACCAAACGGTGTGTTTTAAAAACTAGAGGCAATTGTTTTTACACATGGTTTTAGAGTTAATCCATGTTTCACTTAAAAAACAATGGCCATGGTTTTAGAGTTAATCCATGTTTTACTTACAAAACAATGG
>NW_013674049.1:28838-30587 GCF_000517525.1 Limulus polyphemus
CAGGGTTTTAGAGTTAATCTATGTTTTACTTACAAAACAATGACCATGGTTTTAGAGTTAATCTATGTTTTACTTACAAAACAATGGCCAGGGTTTTAGAGTTAATCCATGTTTTACTTACAAAACAATGGCCAGGGTTTTAGAGTTAATCTATGTTTTACTTACAAAACAATGGCCATGGTTTTAGAGTTAATCTATGTTTTACTTACAAAACAATGGCCAGGGTTTTAGAGTTAATCTATGTTTTACTTACAAAACAATGGCCATGGTTTTAGAGTTAATCTATGTTTTACTTACAAAACAATGGCCATTGTTTTAGAGTTAATCCATGTTTTTAATCCATGACAAAGTTTGCCTAATAAATGTATGACAAAGTTAGCATTTATTAGGCTAACTTTGTCGTACATTTATTAGGCTAACTTTGTCGTACATTTATTAGGCTAACTTTGTCATACATTTATTAGGCTAACTTTGTCATACATTTATTAGTATGACAAAGTTAGCCTAATAAATGTACGACAAAGTTAGCCTAATAAATAAAATTACGACCTATATCTCCAGAATGTAACTTTATTAGCTCAATATTTCGCTATTACAGCTTTGTCGGGAACTATCCGTATTCCACTAGTTCACTAATGAACTAACTATGAACTTGAAGGATATAGATAGCTCTTGGCAAGAAAGAATGTATATAACAGAAAATCTGTTTAAAAAACACAGAGATAAGTGGATAAAAATCATAGCTTTTCGGCATTCTCCAAAAATGTTTGTGTATACTCTGGATGTTCTTAAGTGCCAAATATACAATCTCTGGACTGGGAAGGAACAGAAGATAACGAATATTTTTAAAGCAGAATTTTGGCTAAAACCAGAGACCCGTACTCCAATTTTTGAATGGGTTAAAAGCTGATAAATGTACAGATAAGATAATCTATCTATTTTTCATGAAACACATGAGAGAATTCACGAGACATTGAACTTACATTACAGCATCTGATCTGCCTATGTTTGACTTAGACAGAACGTATTATAGAACATTAATGTATTTTAAATGACCTATTTCTAAGGCTGAAAGAGCATTAGACCATACTACGCCCATCATGTGTACAATACTATTCTGTAAATACATCTGTTAGACCATACTACGCCCATCATGTGTACAATACTATTCTGTAAATACATCTATTAGACCATACTACACCCATGATGTTTAATGCCATATCATTTGACTCTTTTGAATGAAGTATCCTGCTATCAGACACTCAATGTGGCTTTTACAATCGTAAGTCCACTTTGGTTCACTTGAAAACCTTTCAATGTCTATCAGGAAATAATTATTTGTTAGACCATACTACGCCCATCATGTGTACAATACTATTCTGTAAATACATCTAAAGATGTATTTACAGAATAGTATTGTACACATAACGGGTGTAGTATGGTCTAATAGATGTATTTACAGAATAGTATTGTACACCTGATGTGTGTAGTATGGTCTAATAGATATATTTACAGAATAGTATTGTACACATAATGGGTGTAGTATGGTCTAATAGATGTATTTACAGAATAGTATTGTACACCTGATGTGTGTAGTATGGTCTAATAGATGTATTTACACAATAGTATTGTACACATGATGTGTGTAGTCTGGTCTAATAGATGTATTTACAGAATAGTATTGTACACATGATGTGTGTAGTATGGTCTAATAGATATATTTACAGAATAGTATTGTACACATGATGT
>NW_013674049.1:31558-33262 GCF_000517525.1 Limulus polyphemus
CAACAGATAGGGTTAATAGCTGCTTGATACACAAACAATAGATAGGGTTAATAGCTGCTTGATACACAAACAACAGATAGGGTGTATCAGTTAATAACTGATTGATACACAAACAACAGATAGGGTTAATAGCTGCTTGATACATAAACAACAGATAGGGTTAATAGCTGCTTGATACACAAACAACAGATAGGGTTAATAGCTGCTTGATACACAAACAATAGATAGATAGTGTGTATTAGTTAATAGCTGCTTGATACACAAACAATAGATAGATAGTGTGTATTAGTTAATAGCTGCTTGATACATAAACAATAGATAGGGTGTATCAGTTAATAAATGATTGATACATAAACAACAGATAGGGTTAATAGCTGCTTGATACACAAACAATAGATAGGGTTAATAGCTGCTTGATACACAAACAACATATAGGGTTAATAGCTGCTTGATACATAAACAATAGATAGGGTTAATAGCTGCTTGATACATAAACAGATATGGTTAATAGCTGCTTGATACACAAACAACAGATAGGGTGTATCAGTTAATAACTGATTGATAACAAAAATAGATAGATAGTGTGTATTAACGTAACACAAACTTTTGTTGTTGTTTTCAGAGTTAAGTAAGTTTGTTGCTAAATCTTTCAAAACTGCTGGTAAGTAACACAAACATTTGTTGTTATTTTCAGAGTTAAGTAAGTTTGTTGCTAAATCTTCTGAATCTTTCAAAACTGCTGTTAAGTAACACAAACATTTGTTGTTGTTTTAAGAGTTAAGTAATACAATCTATGTGATCAAGTATCAAATTATGCTAATTAAGTTATCCACACATTAGCATTTCTTAACGAAAATGCTTCTTTTAACAATACACGAATGTATTTACTTAATTAAGGTCATGACCGCACGTTTCATGTTCATCATCACTTTGTCAGTATCTGAAGGACACAGAAGTTAGCAAAAATGTGTGAAATATTCTCTGCGTCAAGCCCCCCAGTGGCACAGCGGTATGTCTACGGACTTTCAACGCTAGAAACCGGGTTTCGATACCCGTGGTGGGCAGAGCACAGATAGCCCTTGTGTAGCTTTGTGCATAATTCAAACAAACAAACAAACAAACAAACTCTGCGTCAAAGTGAAATACTAATGCACCGTGTCTATTTTTTACTAACGAATCTATGGTCCACATTTACAGGACAACTATGATATAAATTTAATGCTTGAACTACTATGTTGCACTTTTTCAGTTTAATGATCATTACCGCTATAATGTAAGTCTAATTTATTTAACCAAGTTACGAACGGTAATTAGTAGGTCTACATATTTACATGATCTAATGTAAATCAATGCTAAATTTTGGGTCTGCTTTCGGGGAATCCCCGTAAAAGTGTTTTTGCAAAATAAGTGGTTTCCCTAAGAGGTTGGGTAAAACGTTTTACATTTGTGAAACCCTCGGGGTCGAGAAGATTGGTTTGGTACCTTTTAGAAGTCGGTGCGACCGATGGTTTAGAAGAAGTCACGAGATACACAGATAGACAGACAGACACTGAATCTTATTATATTAGTGCAATGAGCAGTTATTAACTGAGACACACTATCTATATATTGTTTGTGTATCAAGCAGCTATTAACACCAGCAGTTTTGAAAGATTCCAGAAGATTTAGCAACAAACTTACTTAACTCTGAAAACAACAACAAAA
>NW_013674050.1:0-2272 GCF_000517525.1 Limulus polyphemus
GTAGTGCCTTTCTTCCGTCTACATATTTAAAGTAGTGCCCTACTTCTGTCTACATATTTAAAGTAGCGCCACTCTTCCGTCTATATATTTAAAGTAGCGCACTTCTTCCGTCTACTTAGTTAAAGTAGCGCCCTTCTTCCGTCTACATATTTAAAGTAGTGCCCTACTTCCGTCTATATATTTAAAGTAGCGCACTTTTTCCGTCAACTTAGTTAAAGTGGCATCAAAAAATTATCAAATGTTATTCAAAATTAATCTTTTATGTTACTTGCCTAAAAAGGGAACACATGAAAATGTGTTGTTGTTTTCGGAATTTGAAATTTGTTCAACATATATTCACTAAAATGTTTGCTGAATGTTGTATTATAAGGAACAACTTTTTAAATAAAAACTATTTAGAAATAGACATTATCAAACTAAAAGGGGAAAATTATACTTTTTTGTAAAGATTCGTTGTCTATATATAAATATAAATAGCTCACTTCAGTTAAAGCAAGCAGTAGGCAAAAACTGAACGATTTTTTTTCAAAGATCATAAAATTATTTTATCGAGATGACAACCTAAAAATATATGTAGATTACTAAATAAGTCTAAAATCAGATATTTTCAGTTATGAAAACACCCTTAATTAGATCACGTTTCCATTTTTTTGGGTAAACTTTTGGCTTTGACTTTAAAGACACACGTAGTTAAGTAAGTGAATTATTACTTTACACAAGGCAGGGTATGCAATTAGAATCTAATGAGGTCATTAGGGATTTGATAATAAAAGAAAGAAGGAAAGGGAATATTATTTAACATTGTCCTTTATACAGTTTTTGCTTTTTTTTTCAATGGGTGCTCCCACCTAGTTTGTAGCGAATCCACTTCTAGTTGATTTGCACCAACTAACACTAAAGGCTTTCTCTGTAAGGTTTGCTGTACTCTTGATGCAATGTTTGTTTCCACTAGTTAGTGTTAGAGCTTTCTCTATCTGATTGTTATTCGTCGTTAATGTTCGCGGTTCAGTTCGTGCACGCATTTACTTCAGAGAAAGAGAGTGTGTACTGAATGTAATCAAGAGCACAAGAGTGGACAATGGTCACTCTGTCAACGTTGGCCATTTCTGTAATAGCTTTATTAAGTTCAGGCCCAGGGCCATTCGTCTCAGAAACAATGGTAACATAAATCACTTGGTCGGTTCTGACCCTTGATCTGTTACGATACTGGACGTTAGTGGACACTGGCTTTCTCCCTTTCATGCTTAACTAGCAACACCGTCCTCTCTGTAAGCGAAGGAAATGACCATTTTGGACAGTGGGAGACTCAGACAACTAATTCAAGTCCCCTGGTACTGACCAGTGGGTGGAAGCTTTGATATGACTTACGTGCAGACCTGTGGCCGATAATGCCAAGATAATAGACCTGGACATTGTTCTCACATGTTTCCCAGAAGTGGCGAAACGGTCAATGAGTTAGCTAAAAGCGGATATGGTCCTCATGAACTCTGTCATCATTTAAGTAAACACAAATCTTTTCAGTTACAATGTACGTATAGATCATTTTAACTGTACGTGATGACGTTAGGCCTTACGAATTACGTATTTAATTTTCTGTAACAAACTTCGTGTTATCACAACTGTCAGGAAAAACGCGCACATTTGCCACAAAGCGTTGTTAACTTTCTACTCGTTCAGAAGTTGTTGTTCTACAGAGTTTTAAAGACGGTCTTAATTCCTACTGAAACATTCAGAACAAACTGTAAGAACCAAAACGGTAGAAAAAACGAGTTGATCATATAATATAAACGTTCTTGAATAATGCTGTTGGTAAATAAATGCAGGCTTTCACGTTGGTCTTAAGAACACTGCCGGTTGAAATCGCCGTGACAATTTACTCGTCACAACGACGTGTCTTGAAAACTTAAATGCTTTTCGAGGCACAAAAATTTTTATAAAGCGAAAACTACTTAAGTTTCGACATTCTCGTCTGTTCTTTTCTGATAAACACTTTCAGCAGTCTGAAAGTTTTATAATAGTGTAGTACAAGCATTAGGAGAAACCCCATAGACAACAATACTGTTTATACAGATATCATTATACAACCCAGACAATTGTATTGTTAATACCATCATAGACAACATTGATACAGCACTGCTGTTTAATATAGATATCATTATACAACCCAGACAATTGTATTGTTAATACCATCATAGACAACATTGATACAGCACTGCTGTTTAATATAGATATCATTATACAACCCAGACAATTGTATTGTTAATACCATCAT
>NW_013674050.1:3105-18023 GCF_000517525.1 Limulus polyphemus
AACTCAGACAACTGTATTTTTAATACAACCCGTAGACAACTGAACTGTTACAGTACTGTTAATATAGATATCATTATACAACTCAGACAACTGTATTTTTAATACAACCCGTAGACAACTGAACTGTTACAGTACTGTTAATATAGATATCAGTATACAACCCAGACAATTGTATTTTTAATACAACCCGTAGACAACTGAACTGTTACAGTACTGTTAATATAGATATCATTATACAACCCATAGACAACTGAACTGTTACAGTACTGTTAATTTAAGCACTTAGATGTCTGTAACATTGTAGCTATTATAGTTACAATACCAACACTGCCTTGCAGTATCATCATCAATGACAGATTATTTGTTATAAGCTTTTCGTTACTTTCACTCAAATGTTGTCATTAACGATATGCGTTCAGAGTTATCACAATCTTTGCAGCGCGTGTACTTCAAGAAGAATATCATTACATAATGCTTAGACACAGTTAACAGTGGATTTCTCAGAGCTCCGTTCTCGTACGAACGTTGCTATTTAACAAAAGAAACTGATAACATTACACATGTCACTAAATATGTACACACTAATTCTAATAGCTTCAAACCCTTTTGTTTCTGGGATATGAAAGAGTGCATAATTTTTGTGTAAATAAATAAACCCCAATTCTGATAGCTTCAAATCCCCCTTTTTTGTGGCTATAAAACAGTACAAAGTTTTTGTGTAAATAAATAAACCCCAATTCTGATAGCTTCAAACCCCCCTTTTTTGTGGCTATAAAACAGTACAAAGTTTTTGTAAACCAATTTTGGTAGCTTTAAACAATCTTTTTTGGGGGGCTATGACAGAGTATAAAGTTTTTGTGTAAATAAATAAACTCCAATTTTGGTAGCTTTAAACAATCCTAGGCTATCTGTGCTCTGCCCACACGGGTATCGAAACCCGGTTTCTAGAAGTGTAAGTACGCAGACATACCACTGTGTCACTGGGGGGCAATTTTTTTTTAAAGATATTAGAAAAATTACAAAAATAAAATAAAGCTTCTGAGTTGAGTGGGGTTTCATCAGATAACTGCCAAAAACTATCATTAATCATCCCCACTTGTATCTATTAAGACTACTAACAGTCTGCAAAAGTCATCTGATTTTCTAAATGACGAGTCAATGACACGCGCCTTTCTGTCTACTTCCCCATCTTTGTCATTACAGCCAGCTTGTAGAATGTTTGGTGTTCTGTGATGCTCGACGTTTGATTTTCGTTATCTGGGCTTTTACGGGCAGAAAGGGTTAACTAAGTTAGCTTTCATTATGTCGCAGACCTCGCGACCCTGCAAGCCATTTGTTCCGCCCTACGTATATCGTGCACGCGCGCCTGCCCATTATGAAATTCCCCAGACTCGACGGGAGATAGTGGTCATTTTGGCCGATGGTCAGCGCGCGCCGACTGCATGGTTGATACGTAATTAGAAAATCGCCCGAGAGTCTGCAGTAATTTCCTGAGGTAGTGGCAAGACTCTCTCTGTCCTAAATCGATCTAATTCAATTCAGTTGGCGTCAACTGATTTCTCTCAGGAGGTTCTGGTTCGTCAAAGCTAAACGTTATAAAAATACCAGCGTAGAAGGGACAGCTACACGCGTCTCTCTCTCTCTCTCTCTCTCCTCAACGCCATTAAAACATATAATAATATAGAGTACTTTCAGATGTTTCCACTTGCCCTTCTGGGATGTACTTTTCACATAGAAAACAGCGTAGAAAAGTAATATTATATATATATATATACAAGTACTACAATAGCGTGAGCGTTACGCGCATTTAGATGTACATTTAAATAAATCATTAAGATAGCTTTAAGATGAGAAACTGACAAACTTATATTGATTTTATGAAATGTACCAGCATGTCATTGCAAACTGCTTCTACACACGATAAGGCCATAATATTGTCGGTACAAACACGTGTATCGTCTACAGAATTCCGTATTTCAACATGAATCCAGGTCACCTTTTACACGGTACACAAACATATTGGTATCTGATATCGACAACTGAGCGTTAAGAAAGAATTAGAGAATCCAAACACAGCCAAAGTGACTTAAACATAGATAATCCATTAATTGTCGTTGATAGGGTTTATTTTCAGAGTTTTAGCTATATAACCCCCCCTCCCCCCAAGCGTGTCGCCGTTCCACTAGGGGGTGTTTAGTAATATTATTTTCAGGGTCTTCTCTAATTCATATTGTTTACTGATATGTCTCTCAGAGTATCTCATCTATTTTCGTTGTTTAACAATATTATTTTCAGGGTATTCTCTACTTCATATTGTTTACTGATATGTCTCTCAGAGTATCTCATCTATTTTCGTTGTTTAACAATATTATTTTCAGGGTATTCTCTACTTTATTTTGTTTACTGATATTTATGAGATACTCTGAGAGCCATTTTCTTTGTTTAACAGTATTTTCTTTAGCGTAACAATTGTCGAATGGTTGTCTGTAGTATTAAGAGAGAGACTTATTTCCAGAAACAATAAACTAAGCACAAAAAAAGAGAGAGATAGAAATACATGTTAACTTTTTCTTTATCGTTTCTTTTCAATGCGTATCGAATTACTTACTTGGCTGTTTTGATTGAAATCTTACGAAAAAAAAATTATATAAAAATTTAACGTTGATCTCTCTTAACACAAGACCTTCAATTTGACTCAGAAAATTACGCACGCACTCAAAACTTTATCACAATTAATGATATTACTGGTTCAATCATGAAAGTATGAATAATTTGTTATTGGTCCTGCGTTATATCACTGGTAGTTAATTGAACATGGTGGAGGATTATTGATCTGGTCTTATATATATAATTGCACTGTTTTGGTAGAAGTGTGTGAGAAAAATATATCGTTTAACTCGCCTTGAAATGGTATAATGTAACACTACTCTAGACCAAAGGTGGAGACTATGGCCATAATAATCAGTCATGTTTTTATTTAATGTTAGCAGACAGGAACTTTGAATAGTTCGATTCTATTGACATTTTAATACAAGTTTCTATCAGTCTCTGTCTGATGAAAGTTTTTGTGTATCAAAACACTCACCTTTAGTAGTCTTGTATAACTTACGAAACGTTAATAGTTGTCGAGCTTCACAGCAGATTAAGTATTTGTTCAAAGTTTACAAGACCTCCAGATGAAGAAAAACATTGTCGTTAATTTAGCAGTATAATTTCAAGCATTCAATTTCCATAAAGATAGTTAAAAGTAAAAGTTCCCCTTCCTTTTCGTTCAAAGGTATAAAATGGTCCATTTTCTTGTTTTCAAAACCTGAACAGTGGGCTGAAGAAGGTGGTTCCAGCCGTCTTGGACACTCTGTGTTTGATCCTTAACACTACCACATCTACTGTTTTCGTTATTATCAGCCTGGTGGCTTTTCTGAGAATTAATTATGGTAGGGGTTTTATCATTTAATTAGGACGCTCAGTGGCTCAGCAGTAAGTCTAAAGATTATAGTGCTAAAAACCGGGTTTCGACACCCGTGGTGGGCACAACACAGATAGCCATTGTGTAGCTTTGTGCTTAGCACCAAATAAACAATCTTTGCTTAATGAGAACAACCGTGGCCATGTGGTTAGCATGCCGGGCTTCGGATCAGAAGGTCCAAGATTTGAGTCGTACTATGCCACTCCGTATTTTCAACTGTGGGGGGGTGGTTATAATCCATCCCGCAAGTCGATATAGAGTAGTAGCGGGTGCTACTGAATAATACGCCAGTAACTCCAAATAAGGGATAAATATGCCAAAACCTTGAAGTTTATGACCGGGTCGTTTAGTCCATGTGTCACATCGACGTAGAGCTTCTCAGACAAATCACGTAGAGCCTCTCAGAAAAATCACGTACAGCCTCTGAGATAAATCACGTAGAGCTTCTCAGACAACTCACGTAGAGCCTCTCAGACAAATCACGTAGAGCCGCTCAGACAAATCACGTAGAGCCTCTCAGACAAATCACGTAGAGCTTCTCAGACAACTTACGTAGAGCCTCTCAGACAAATCACGTAGAGCCGCTCAGATAAATCACGTAGAGCCTCTCAGACAAATCACGTAGAGCTTCTCAGACAACTTACGTAGAGCCTCTCAAACAACTCACGTAGAGCCTCTCAGACAACTTACGTAGAGCCTCTCAGATAAATCACGTAGAGCTTCTCAGACAAATCACGTAGAGCCTCTCAGACAAATCACGTAGAGCTTTTCAGACAACTTACGTAGAACCTCTCAGAAAGATTACTTGCTTTTTTTTTAATGTTGTTGGGAGGTACAATCCATAAAATCGACGGAGGAGTAGAAGGGAAATTTTTGAGACGTGTTCTTCAGTCGTTTACCAACCGGGATACAAACAAGTATTACGCATGCGTGGTAACTGTACAATGTTGGCTATATCAGAGAATAAATCTGGAAATGTACAATGAGACGGAGCATAGAACTAGGTTCTGAAAAACAAACAGGATCATTGTGTTTTTGTCATTCAATACTTAATCTCTTCTCTCTTAATATCATTATTGTAACAGTACTTATTTAAATACAAGATTTCCAGAGTAATACAAAATATTTATAATCGTAGATACCGAAATCTGTAACTCTACTTATTTTAGGCCTAACATTAGTTAAGCCTTTATTAAGTACGGCCTATATTCGATAAAGATATAAATTAACACCGTAACTTGTGGATATTTTTTTGCTTTAGTTGAATTAAGGCTAAACTTTACCGGACTTAATACTATCAATGACGTAACGTTAGACCTTTTTTTGAAAACCTTGATAAGTTTATAATTTGTTGTTGTACAAAATGTCTACTAAAGTACATTTACATCCGTTGAAATGAAATGCTTGCGCATGCGCATTTAGATAGTAAGATGGGCGCGCATTTTCAGGACAAACAAAAACTGAGTATTGTTATAATAGATAAATCAGGTTTATGTGTACTTTACAACATCAGAGCACTGACGTTATTCTATAAACTAAGTAAAAAAAAAAAAGTCGACATTCCTGGTCGTTTAAAAATAACATTAATTACCATTCACGTTTCACAGGCTGTTTTCATAAGCTCTGCTTCGTGTAATAGGCAGACCCCCTGTAGTTTTGTAGAGGGCGAAACAGCGTAGCAAAATAAGTTCCTGTAATATATCCGGTGTAATAGGATATTGATACAGGAAGAAAACAGATCAGAAGAGCCGCACTTGTGGTATATCCGGTGTAATATGATATTGATACAGGAAGAAAACAGATCAGAAGAGCCGCACTTGTGGCAGATGACAGATGAACTGCGTTTATTTTTAAAAACAGAGAGATCCTGAGATTATGAAGTTTGGTAATTTCTTCAATCTCCCCCCCCCCTCCCTCATGGATTTAAATGCATACATTCAATAATACTAACATTCTAACGTAATGAACATGTATATTCTTAAAACTTCTTTCCCGGGAAAATTCAGAAGTTCCTACACGAAAGGAACTCATGCAGAATATGATTTTGTAAACGTTTTTTTGTAGTTAAACACAAAGCTACAGAAAGGGCTATCTGTGCCCTGCGTTCCACGGGTATCGAAACCAGGTTTTTAGCGTTGTTAGTCCTCTGTGCCACCTAGTGAAGCTCAATAAGAAATTGTGAAGAATTAGAAAACCTGCATGTTAACCCTAACTATTCTTCTTTATATCTATATTTAAGCCCCCCAGTAGCACAGCGGTATGTCTGCGGACTTACAACACTAGAAACCGGGTTTCGATACCCGTGATGGGCAGAGCACAGATAGCCCATCGTGTAGCTTTGTGCTTAATTCCAAACAAACAAACAAACATCTACATGTAAATGCCTGTACAATACATGTAAAAGCGATAAGTTTACATGCTTCCTACACTATAAATATGGTTTCGATACCCGTGGTGGGCAGAGCCCACTTAGCTCATATGTAGCTTTGTGTTTTGCAACAACCAATCAGCTGTACCTTAAATACATTTTTTTTTTTTTGCACGGGCTATAAATTATATCAAAAGCCACAAGTTCGTCCATCTTACCGCCAACATCTTAAGTAAATTTGTTTTCTCTGATTGGCCACGAAGTTCCTACTGGAAACTGTATTCAGAAATTTTCATTCCAAAAAACATTGTTGAAAGAAATATTTAATATTGTCAACTTAAGCACTGACAACTTTTAATTCAAAATTATTAGACGAAGATCTAATAAAATCAGCAGTTTGTTCTTCATGAGGCAAGCATAACATAATAAATAAATTTTTTGGATAAATGGCCATCGCAAATTCTTCCTATGACGGCCATGGCAGCCATTTTACAAAATGGACGTCAATGACCACTGTATGACGTATTTATATTTGTTTTGATGAATGTTACAGTTTCATCAGATTCCTCTGCCTGCCACTTAGAGCGTAACAAATCTGCCTTATGTAGATTGTATTATACAAACATCCAACCTTCTCATCTTGTAAATAATATTAAAATATGTCTGTTGTTAACATTATTGTCTTCTACCTACTTGTTCTTTTTGTCTGCCTTCATCTGATATCCCAGCCGTATTGAATGAGTGAAGGAAGCCAAAGTATATCAGAACTGTATAAACTCAGTGCCTCTGATATCCAGTGTGTGGCAAGTTGGGACGCATACGTTGTGTGTCAGGAGGACATAACTGAAGAGACTCACTGTCCAGCCTCTTCAAGATGTGACACAGATGAAGCAGTCTTACTAGAACATTGCTGAAAATCTCCCGGGTTTCTACAATATCGCTTGCTTGCCAAACTCAATATATATATCATGGCTAGAAGATGGTGAGGGCATTGAGTCAACTTTCCAACACCACAATGTCAAATGGTATAGCTCCTGTAGACTCAAGTTCAACAAAATAAAACTTTTAGCAGATGAAGAAAGAGAAAACACCACATAAAGAAGCACATCCATTAAAGCTCAGAACTCACTATCCATTGGACTAAACAAATGTGATGACATATAGCTGAGGCGTTCTCAGCACATGAGCTTAATGTCCATCTCAGGTAAGGTAACTTCAAAGTACAGGATAAGCCTCTGCTAGCTGAATTGAGTGCAGGAGACCTGATACCATGATAGGTTAAATAGGAGACACATGCATCCTGCTTCATGTGCAAGATGGTGTGAAGCAAGGATTTAATAAAATATTGACTGGTACTGATGAAGTATAGTCCTAGCAGTGACATCATGTGAAGCAAGGATTTAATAAGATATTGATATTGGCACTGATGAGGTATAGTCCTAGCAGTGACATCATGTGAAGCAAGGATTTAATAAGATATTGATACTGGCACTGATGAGGTATAGTCCTAGCAGTGACATCGTGTGAAGCAATGATTTAATAAAATATTGATATTGGCACTGATGAGGTATAGTCCTAGCAGTGACATCGTGTGAAGCAATGATTTAATAATATATTGATACTGACACTGATGAGGTATAGTCCTAGCAGTGACATCGTGTGAAGCAAGGATTTAATAAAATATTGATATTGGCACTGATGAGGTATAGTCCTAGCAGTGACATCGTGTGAAGCAATGATTTAATAAGATATTGATATTGGCACTGATGAGGTATAGTCCTAGCAGTGACATCGTGTGAAGCAAGGATTTGATAAGATATTGATATTGGCATTGATGAGGTATAGTCCTAGCAGTGACATCGTGTGAAGCAAGGATTTAATAAGATATTGATATTGGCACTGATGAGGTATAGTCCTGGCAGTGACATCGTGTGAAGCAAGGATTTAATAAGATATTGATACTGGCACTGATGAGGTATAGTCCTAGCAGTGACATCGTATGAAGCAATGATTTAATAAAATATTGATATTGGCACTGATGAAGTATAGTCCTAGCAGTGACATCGTGGAAGAAATGATTTAATAAGATATTGATATTGGCACTGATGAGGTATAGTCCTAGCAGTGACATCGTGGGAAGAAATGATTTAATAAGATATTGATACTGACACTGATGAGGTATAGTCTAGCAATGACATTGTGTGAAGCACGGATTTAATAAGATATTGATATTGGCACTGATGAGGTATAGTCCTAGCAGTGACATCGTGTGAAGCAAGGATTTAATAAGATATTTATATTGGCACTGATGAGGTATAGTCCTAGCAGTGACATCATGTGAAGCAAGGATTTGATAAAATATTGATATTGGCACTGATGATGTATAGTCCTAGCAGTGACATCAATAAGCCAACACTTCAACATCGCTGAGATATGGGAGGGTCTTCAGATTCGTAACAGCTCATATGATGGCTAGAGCACTGAGCCTTGACAAGTGTCGAGCCCTGCCCATGCTATATGCCTTCACTGGGTGTGACACTGTGCCATCTTTTGGGGAAAATGTAAAAAAAAGACAGAATGGGATACATGGAAACTTTTTGATGAAGTAACACCAACATTTTTCAATTTGGCTGTTTGATCCGAGTATTTAGATGATTGGTTGGATCGTTTTGTTGTACTCTTGAATGAGAGAGCCAGTAATGAAGAACATGTTAAAAAGGATCTGAAGTGGTTCTTCACTGAGGTTCGTCACTCCTCCAACACAAGCTACACTACTCCATCACACCAAGAGGGCAACCCACCAAGTTGTTCACTGCTGGACACAGATACAGTAAGACAGAGATAGAGTAAGAGTAATAAAGATGACTGGGATACAAGGCAGGCAATTGCTTTGCTGCGGTTACAAAAAAGGTTGCAGAGGGCAGTGTAAATGCATCAGGACATCAGTAAAGTGCACTGCTCTACGCCAGTGCAGTGGACTATGTGATTCTAAAGAATTTCACAACTAGTAGAGACAGAAATTTGTACTCTGCAGCTTTGTCTGTGCACTAAATAACTTATTATTACCAGTGTATTTTGATAATTGGTCTGCATAAATCAGTTTATTTTATTTGTTTGACATTTTATCGACAGGTCAGAAGGAACAAAAGTTGACATAATACCAATTTTTGAAGTTTGCAACCCAAATACTTGGTACACATAATTTCGCTAGTAATCGATAGTGGTCATTTTTTTTAATGTGGTCAGTCATGGGAAAATCTGCAATGGTCCTTTAGCCAAAAGTCTTTATTGGGGCCTAATGTAACCGTGTCACAAATGTCACGTTTTATTACCAAATGCACAATTCTGCCGAAAGTATTTGTTGTGTGGCAAATATCTATTACCTAGTTCGTCATCTGTGATTCGTTGTGTACCAAATTTATCTCTTTCTTTATTCGTCATCTGTTCAGTAAATGGACCAATGAATTACAAACAACTCAGCCTTCTCTGTCGTAACATAGGAAACAAAACAGCTCATACGACACTAAATTTCGAATTTCTCAAAGATAGTGTTGTTAATAAGCACGTATGCCAGGTTATTTGTCTAATTGATAGCTTTGGACCCACACGGTTTTCCTACAGCAGATCTTTCGACTTCACGTGTTGTTGTAAACGTTGGCTTAATTGATAGTTCTTGATGCAGAATATCCGGCTTTAATGATCTGCCGTAAACGTATACTTTGACATAAAAGACGACTGTTATGCATGAGTTGGCAAATCCTGTTATATTCGTATGCAATGCTGGTGTTATAGAAGTTAATTGTCTTTAAATAGATATGTATATTGCGTCTTATCTACCTTCGTTTCGACGTTCTTTCCAGTCTTTTCCCCAATCTCTCTTTGTTATCTATGTTCCTAGGATTTATATCTTGGTGTGAATATTTTCTGCTTTATTCAATGAATCTCTTTATTTTATTCACTACTTTTGTTATTTCTGTAACATCTTATTATAACCTTCTTTTCTTTTAATTCTTTAGTAATCTCTTCTTTCATTCATCTACAACGTTTTTTTGTTTACTCTTCTACGGCTTCTTTTCGTTCTTGTAAAATCTTCTTTTCTCTTCATTCATCTATAATTTCTTCTTTTCTCATCCTGTTTTTTTTTGTCATTTTATATATTTCTTGGTATTTTCAGAGATATTTTCATTTAGTGTGGTACTATTATTCTCGGTTATTTGTTCGATATCGCGTGCTTAACATGGATACATCCTCTCCATGGAAACAACGAATACTGTCCTTTGATGAGTTGGTGGGCTCGTTACATCAACGAGGAGTCCTTACCCGTGGGTAGTATTACTGACACAACTGTTCTCTCCCCAGCTATTGACTCAAACTAGGTAGGCGGGATGTTAGAGGTGGGTGGCTAGCTAGGATCTATTCTTGTGGACTTCGACAACAAAAGCTTGTCGGGAGCTTCCTACATGTACTTCGGTGTCTGTCTCTCGGGCAACGCCCTGTCGTGCAGGGCAACTCCGCCTTATTCCATATATTCATCCTCTTCTTTAGGGACCATACGTATGTGGATCTGGGCGTGAAAACAGGAAACGAACAACCCCACCATTCTAACTTTACTACTTGGGAAAAATGTAAAGTTACTATTAAGTAATAAACTTCAAGTCTACCAATATCCATCTTGTAATTGCTAAAATGAAGAGAAAAGATCCAACTTCATCTAATATAATATGACCTTCACGAAACTAACCCCCCTTTCTGTACATCACGTTGAAATCGTTTTCTTCCAGTGGTTTCACGAAATTGTCTTGAATTTGTACGGCGTATGTTAAGAAACATGTCTTTAAAATCTAGTTATATCAATTACCAATGGTTTGGTACAAAGTGTAACAGACATTCATTTGAAAGAAAAAAGTTACTGAACTATTGTTTCTTGTTCCATTTGAGAATTCAGTCTTGCTATGTGATATATAACACACATTTCTTGAGAATTCAGTCTTGGTGTGTGATATATAACACACATTTCTTGAGAATTCAGTCTTGGTGTGTGATATATAACACACATTTCTTGAGAATTCAGTCTTGGTGCAAAGACTGAATTCTCAAGAAATGTGTGTTATATATCACATTATATATCACATACAAAGACTGAATTCTCAAGAAATGTG
Organism: Limulus polyphemus; assembly: GCF_000517525.1. Classification (NCBI taxonomy): domain Eukaryota; kingdom Metazoa; phylum Arthropoda; class Merostomata; order Xiphosura; family Limulidae; genus Limulus; species Limulus polyphemus. The sequence continues at coordinate 14,099 of NW_013674050.1, forward strand.
TGTTATATATCACATACAAAGACTGAATTCTCAAGAAATGTGTGTTATATATCACATACACACATTTCTTGAGAATTCAGTCTTGGTGTATTATATAAAACACACATTTCTTGAGAATTCAGTCTTGGTGTATTATATAAAACACACATTTCTTGAGAATTCCGACTTGTTATGGAATTATGTTATGGCCAATTTTGACACCAGAAAAAAAAATCATGCAAAACACAGAAAAATCGTAAAATGTCTATATCACTATTTGGGACCAGCAGAACTATTTCTTTGTACCAAATCCCATGAAAATTGTTTGATATACACATGAATAATTCATGAAAAACCCCAAATTATGCTGTCCTCGCTGAAAAACTGAGCAAAAGAAAAAAAATTCCAAAATAGTGTATATTTCCGCTTGGGACCAGCAAAGAGGATTTTTATACCAAATTTCCCGTAAATTGGTTGAAATAAAGATAAAGGGTTGACCAAAAACCCCTAAAATTATGTAGTTATTTATTATTAAAAATTATTATTAAATAAAATAAGTTAGTTGGATTCTACAAATGTCATTGTTGAATAAAATAAGTAAGCTGGATTCCAGAAATGTCATTGTTGAATAAAATATACAAGTTGGATTCCAGAAATGTCATTGTTGGATAAAATAAGTAAGCTGGATTCCAGAAATGTCATTGTTGAATAAAATATACAAGTTGGATTCCAGAAATGTCATTGTTGAATAAAATAAGTAAGCTGGATTCCAGAAATGTCATTGTTGAATAAAATATACAAGTTGGATTCCAGAAATGTCATTGTTGAATAAAATAAGTAAGCTGGGTTCCAGAAATGTCATTGTTGAATAAAATAAGTAAGTTGGATTCCAGAAATGTCATTGTTGAATAAAATAAGTAAGCTGGATTCCAGAAATGTCATTGTTGGATAAAATATACAAGTTGGGTTCCAGAAATGGCATTGTTGAATAAAATAAGTAAGTTGGATTCCAGAAATGTCATTGTTGAATAAAATATATAAACGTAATTGAAGCAATAACATTGTTGAATAAAATATATAAACGTAATTGAAGCAATGACATTGTTGAATAAAATATATAAACATAATTGCAATTACGTTTATATATTTTATTCAACAATGTCATTGCTTCAATTACGTTTATATATTTTATTCAACAATGTCATTGCTTCAATTACCAGCAATAACATTGTTGAATAAAATATATAAATTGAATTCAAGCAACAATATTGTTAAATGAAATATGTAATTGTATTTATCCTTTAACTTTCTTAAAAAAAAAAAAAATAGAAGCCCACCAAATACTGATTCTACCTATTAAGCATCATTGACTTTGTCTTTCTGATGAAATATATCTTTTAGTTAAAGCTTATAATGTTGAATTTCAACAATTGCTACGTTTACCTATATATGAATTCTTTGTCCACTTCCTCTCCATTCCCTCCCACAATCACGCAAGTCACCAATTTCCTTGTTTCTTTCTCTGTTTGGTTGACCAAATGTGACCGACGAGTTGATTGTGGGGTTTTGTCGTCGTCAGTTCATTTCCTTACTCTACAGTCTGCAGCCACTTCCATGTAACTCTATAGATATATATATATATATATAGTTTGATAGTTTATCATGCGCTGGATCTTGAGAAAGGGGAATGTGGTGGCGCTCTAAAGAGGAATTTAATATACAGAAGGGTATGTAGTGGCGCTCTCAAGAGGAACTGAATATACAGAAGGGGTGTGGTGGCGCTCTAAAGAGGAACTAAATATACAGAAGGGTATGTTAAAAGTTACGATTGTTCCCCTTGTGTATATTCAGTTCCTCTTTAGAGCGCCACCACATCTCCCTTCTGTATATTCAATTCCTCTTTAGAGCGCCATCACATAGAGATAGAAAGGTTATGTTAAATTCGTGTTTTTAATAACCCTACTTTTGGTTTAACACTAGTTTTTCTAGATAAATTTTGGTCAACGCCGTTTTCGTCTATCATCCCTTTTCGAAAGATGACGTATAGAGAGGACGGGAGTTGAAAATCTCGCTATGTGGAGGTCAGAGGTCACTTCGAAACACGTGGGTAACTCGCTGCAGTCACTTTCTCGTTTTCTAGTATAAGTTCACAAATCACGAATACTCACACCGATATATACATATTCTTTAAAAGGACTTTTGTGCATTTTGTTTCTAAATTCCAGGATTTTTTTTCCCCTCCAAAGATTCGACTTTTCACTCAAAACTACTCCGAATTTGGGAGTTAAAGTAACGCGGGAAGAGAGTTAAGCCATAAAGATTGGTCGAAGAACGAACGAGTCATTACGATTTTAAAAGCAATAAAACGTGTTCATAACGAAACATGGCCTATTTCCGCACTTTGACTGAACTGTATGTAAAAGAAGTTTTACTTCCCCGGAAATGTAATGCGACGAATGTTCAATTTGAAAAACATTAAACACATCTCATGGCAACCTTGCGTGACATTTAATGTCAGATTTCGTCCTTAAAAGTGTTTTAATCAAATCAGGAAGATCCACCAGTGGAAATCTAGGAAAACTAATTTTGAACGACATCTTGAATTATGTAAGAAACACAAAGGGAAAATGAGTAAAGGTTGACGATCTTGATATTTAAACTGTATTTGAACCATGTAAAAATAAAAATAAAAACACGTCAACTTTGACGATCTCTAGTCTCTATATAAAGAAAGCCAAGCATGGCCAGGTGGTTAGGGCGCTCGACTCGCAATCTGCGGGTTCGAATCCCCGTCACACCAAACATGCTCGCCCTTTCAGCCGTGGCGGTGTTATAATGTGGCGGTCAATCCCACTGTTCGTTGGTAAAAGAGTAGCCCAAGAGTTGGCGGTGGGTGGTGAGGACTAGCTGCCTTCCCTCTAGTCTTACACTACAAAATTAGAGACGGCTAGCGCAGATAGTCCTCGTGTAGCTTTGCGCGAAATTCATAACAAACAAACAAACAATCTATATAAAGGAACATAATTCTTTCACATTTCAAAATTACAAAGTTTTTTTGTGTCTAAAAATGTCCGTGTCTCTTATCATCTGTGTATTTTCGGTTTGTAATGTTAATGTTAGTTAGAGCAGCGATCAACTTCTGATCCCACGAAATGCGACAACATAAAGCACGTGATATTGGTTATAGCCCATTATAAAAATTGAATGATAACACGTTTTTCAGCAACGTTTCAACAGAGCATCAGATAACTTCACATTCACAGCGTGAAACGATTCACCAAGTTAGATGAAACGTATTTATTCCAACTAGGAGATCGTTTCAATCACCACGATGTTTTGACGCGCACGTGATAGGATTCCAGACGTTATCAGCTTTTTCCCACATCTCCACCAGGGGGTCTTGCCATGGAGGGCAAAAGGCTGTGAGATGAGACCTGAACTCGTACCGATTTTTCTGACAAGTTAGAATCAAAGAAATGTGACACTTTTCTCGTCATCTTCGAATCCATCTTGTGTTTTTCACACCTCCTAATGATGTGTAAATGTGTATTTAACGGCAGAGACCTCGGTGACCTTTAGTGACAGGACCTCTTCAATCCTGCGTGACCTGATGACAAAATATCACTACCAACGTTCGAAGCACAAGCGATCCGCTCAATATCACTTTACACTTTCCTATTTACACGGATTTACTCCATAAAACTAAAGTAAATTGTCGGAACAATTTTACATATTACTTTGATCGTTGTGTTAAAATTATATCTCTACATTTTCTTTGTCCTCAAAAGCGATAACAGTATATTTTGACGTCACGGCTGAATTATCAGTATTAATAGCTAAGTGTCATTCGTTTAACTAGCTTCACGTTTCTGAAAACTGGTTTGGATGAACATATAAAAGGGGGATGAGTTAAAAATGGTTATAAAAACACTAACAAATATAGCAG
>NW_013674050.1:19011-22029 GCF_000517525.1 Limulus polyphemus
ACTCCTTCCTAATTTTGACGAGATGGACTAGAGGGAAAGCCGCTAGTCAAGACCATCCACCGCCAACCCTTGGGATCCTCTTTACCAATAAACAGTAGGATTGATCGTTACATTATAACGCCCCCCACGATTGAAAGGATGAATATATTCCGTGAAGGATTTGGAGCCCACGAGCTGCAGTTTGCGAGACGATTTTACTCGGTAAATGATATATATATATATATGTATGATCACTTAATATTTTGTTTGTTTGTTTTTGAATTTCGCGCAAAGCTACACGAGGGCTATCTGAGCTAGCCGTCCCTAATTTAGCAGTGATAGAGTAGACGAAAGGCAGCTAGTCATCACCACCCACCGCCAACTCTTGGGCTACTCTTTTAACAACGAATAATGGGATTGACCGTCACATTATAACGCCCCCACGGCTCAAAGGGCGCGCATATTTGGTGGGACTGGGATTCGAACCCACGACCCTTAGATTGCGAGTCGAGCGCCCTAACCACCTGGCCATGCCGGGCCTGCTTAATATTTGGAATCTGAATGGTACTTTCGTCAGTTATATGACGAAGATTTTGTTTTATAAATGTTAAAAATTAAATAAAAGAGATGAATAAACAATAAGTGTTCGTCATATATACAGCACAAAGTATAGATATATATATACATAGAAAATTGTAGTTTCCGGATAGTTTGAAAGATCACACTTGAGGTTCCTCCTTCATTCAAAATCTAGTTTTTATTGATCATTGAAAAAGAAAGACAGTTTATCGATAGTTAAAGATGAATTTGTGAATTTTCATACGCACGTGCAATACCAGGTGAAACTGTTCATTTCGACAAATTGATCCAATTTATAAAGACTTGTAAATGACAAGGGAAACGAAAATGTTGAACTCCTGAAATGAAGAAAGTAAACTGTTTAATAATTCTAAATTCTGATTGGGTTTTTATCTTTTGTCTAAGTTAGTGAATACAACAAGTACTGTTTGTTGTACCATGTCGTTCGTGAAGTAAACTTGTTATATATTTATAGATATAGCAGTGTGAGGAGATGTGTATTTATAGATATAACAATGTGGGGAGATGTGTATTTATAGATATAACAGTGTGGGGAGATATGTATTTATCGATATAACAATGTGGTGGCTGTGTATTTATAGATATAACAATGTGGTGGTTATGTATTTATAGATATAACAATGTGGTGGTTATGTATTTATAGATATAACAATGTGGGGAGATATGTATTTATCGATATAACAATGTGGGGACATGTGTATTTATAGATATACCAATGTGGTGGTTGTGTATTTATAGATATACCAATGTGGTGGTTGTGTATTTATAGATATAACAATGTGGTGGTTATGTATTTATAGATATAACAATGTGGGGAGATATGTATTTATCGATATAACAATGTGGGGACATGTGTATTTATAGATATAGAGTATAAGGAGATATGTATTTCTAGACATAACAGTATGGAAGTTGTGTATTTATAGATACAGAAGTATGGAGAGATGTGTATTTATAGATATAACAATGTGGGGAGATGTGTATTTCTAGATATAACAATATGGTGGTTGTGTATCTATAGATATAACAGTATGGAGGGTGTGTATTTATAGATATAACAGTAGAGGAACCATGTTTCATCAGAGGTAAACATGTTTATCAATCTGTTTTATTACTAATCGTTGGCTGTTTGAAAATACCACAAGTAACAAAGATTTAGTTGATGTAACACTGGAAATAAAGTGTTGTTAAACACTTACTTGATAGGTGTGTTAGTCTGTACATTAATTCTGGATATTTAGGGTAATAGATGGACAGATGACGTATACGTAGCACCATCAAACTGTGTTTCATGTTTTTCTTTTAAAACTGTTTCTATTGTCAGTTTCCTTCAAGAGGCGAAGTTTTGAAGGTACACAAAGGGCTATCTGTGCTCTTCCCACCACAGGTATCGAAACCCGGTTTCTAGCGGTGTAAGTCCGCAGACATGCCGCTGTGCCACTGGTGGGCAGTTTTGAAGAATATCTATCTATTATTTCTGTTATCTTTCTATTTATCTAACAGACTGTTATACTCTCGTTTCTTGTAATGAGTTTAATTTAAAAAATATAGTATTGTTATTTTTTCGTTTCAGTTCACTACTCTGACTCACAAACGTATTAGGAAATTCGATTTTAACGATCAAATAAAGCAGTAATCAGTACATAAATTTGACGTTGGTGGCGCCAGTCTCGAACAATTTCAGGACCCACCGGGTTTTGTCTGCACTGATAAAGGCTGACAGAGTCATCCCTCTACCTCCTTCAAGTACAGGGGTCAGCTGTTAATTACTGGCCAATAAGTCGGTTGTGGGCCAGGTCATTATTAACGTAGCTGGAGCTGTGTTCAAACCAAAGACACACCGGATCTCTTAAGGTCGTCTACGTTCGAGTTAATTTGATGACAGCTGTAATCTGGGTTCAGTGCCGGAGATGACAGCCAGTCCGCCAGACGTCTCATCGAAACTTTGTTTCCCCTGCTGTGTGTGTGTACATCACCGGATAAGTGTAGCAGGGAGGCTGCGGAAAGACATAAATTTGATGCCTCAGTGATATCAGTCTAATTAATTTATACGTGAGCACAACATGGAACACGAGATCAAAATTATTGGCTTACAAGTCAGCACTTGAACTAAGTACACGAAAATATGTGTGTTTGTGTAAAAAGATATTTTCAAGTGCACGTTAATAACACATGATCTAAAAAGCTTATAATTATTTATACACTTAAATATTAACAAAGATAGATAGACAGAGATGGGTAGATAGATAGACAGACGGTTATATAGCTAGGAAGAGTGACCTGAGAAACAAATAGGTAAGAAGAAAGACCTGCCTGACAAATAGATAGACAGAAAGAGCGACCTGCCAGACAAATAGATAGACAGAAAGAGCGACCTGCCAGACAAATAGATAGACAGAAAGAGCGACCTGCCAGACAAATAGATAGACAGAAAGAAAG
>NW_013674050.1:22737-24188 GCF_000517525.1 Limulus polyphemus
CCACCAAAATGCTATAACGTCCACCTTGTTTGCTAACTTGGTGACAAATGAATGCCTTCTAAGACCACCAAAATGCTATAACGTCCACCTTGTTTGCTAACTTGGTGACAAATGAATGCCTTCTAAGACCACCAAAATGCTATAACGTCCACCTTGTTTGCTAACTTGGTGTCAAATGAATGCCTTCTAAGACCACCAAAATGTTATAACGTCCACCTTGTTTGCCAACTTGGTGTCCCACTAGTTTCTGCAAAACGCTTACAACTAGTTTTGATTTGTGTAAATATTTTCCCAGCAGTTTCGATCTTTTCGAATGTAAATAAAATGCCAAGACATTGTCTATACTAGAAACGATAATATTTCATTATTTTAGTCCAATTCTTTAAAGCTTTGAAACCTTATTAAATGGATATTAACCTTAAAAGTAAAGGTTTTGCTTTCTAGAAATAAAAAAAACAACAACAAAAATCGTTCATTTTAAAGTAAAATAAGTGACCATCTTAACCGAAGTATGATACATTAACTCCAATAAGACAAGAATACGTGTATTATGAGTGGTAAATAAACTCCAATTTTATCATCTCTCAACAGCCCAACTAGGCCGATAAATTGACAGAATTAAAATCGTTTTTTAAACTGGAATTAATTCAGCTATTGAAATTTGTTGTCTAAAAACCACACAAAATCTATTTCTATAGTTATCAACTGAGTTTTGTTAGATAATGTAAACTGATATGTTCCTCATCGTGATAACATCTATAAAAACCCCTTTCTCCAATCATCAACTGAGTATTTTTAGTTAATATGAACTAATATATTTGTTCCTCATCGTGATAACATCTATAAAAACCCCTTTCTCCAATCATCAACTGAGTATTTTTAGTTAATATTAATTAATATGTTCGTTCCTCATCGTGATAACATCTATAAAAACCCCTTTCTCCAATCATCAACTGAGTATTTTTAGTTAATGTTAATTAATATGTTTGTTCCTCATCGTGATGACATCTATAAAAACCCTTTCTCCAGTTATCAACTGAGTATTTTTAGGTAATATGAACTAATATGTTTGTTCTTCATCGTGATGACATCTATAAAAATCCCTTTCACCAGTTATCAACTGAGTATTTTTAGTTAATGTTAATTAATATGTTTGTTCCTCATCGTGATGACATCTATAAAAACCCCTTTCTCCAGTTATCAACTGAGTATTTTTAGTTAATGTTAATTAATATGTTTGTTCCTCATCGTGATGACATCTATAAAAAAACTTTCTCCAGTCATCAACTGAGTATTTTTAGGTAATATGAACTAATATGTTTGTTCTTCATCGTGATGACATCTATAAAAATCCCTTTCACCAGTTATCAACTGAGTATTTTTAGTTAATGTTAATTAATATGTTTGTTCCTCATCGTGATGACATCTATAAAAACCCTTTCTCCAGTTAT
>NW_013674050.1:25039-31025 GCF_000517525.1 Limulus polyphemus
TGAACCTGATGATGACAAAACCTTGTCGAAACGTTGTACATTTGCTGTTGTATTAAAATTTTCTTCATTACCCACTCAAGCCGTCTCCAGCCATTATTAGTCTCAAAGTGGGTTCCTCGTCATCGAATCTGAGTAGTCTAACGACGAACCAAGGGGGGGGAGTTTATATCAGGACAATTCTATTATTTTTTGCCAATTATACCTTGTTGTAGAGGGTAAGTCAGAACTTATACTAAACCTTGACGTGGAGGGTAAGTCAGAACTTATACTAAACCTTGACGTGGAGGGTAAGTCAGAACTTATACTAAACCTTGACGTGGAGGGTAAGTCAGAAATTATACTAAACCTTGACGTGGAGGGTAAGTCAAAACTTATACTAAACCTTGTTCTGACTTACCCTCCACGTCTTATACTAAACCTTGACGTGGAGGGTAAGTCAGAACTTATATTAAACCATGACGTGGAGGGTAAGTCAGAACTTATACTAAACCTTGAGGTGGAGGGTAAGTCAGAACTTATATTAAATCATGACGTGGAGGGTAAGTCAGAACTTATACTAAACCTTGAGGTGGAGGGTAAGTCTGTGAACCAGTCAACTGTCCATAACTCACTGCCAAATATCTCAATATAATTTCCTTTTTGTTCAGTTTTTGATATAGGAAACCATTGTTTCAGTGAGTTACTCCATAAATCTAGTTTGTTCATTTGTAGTTCCAGAAGTTGTGGATGTTAATCTTGGAATTTACATTTATGATTTGGAGCAACAGGAAAATTAGATCACGTTGAAAATTTCCATTTTGAAAAGATTTAAAAAAAACGCAAAGGACTTCTGTAATTTCAGAAATTCCGCAACCAAAAGAAAAAAAAAGATGGAAAATAAACAAAGGAAGATCCCATTTATTACCAAATCAACAAATTCAAATAATTTCAAGAAATTTAATGGAATTCGTACTAATACTGAAATATTAAAAACAAAGTCAAAATCTGAAGGATCTCATAACTGAGGAAAACAATAATGCACTGGGCAAAGTGTACGAGGAACTGAGGAAAGAAAACAATAATACACAGGGCAAAGTGTACGAGGAGAAATGAGGATGTTACCACGAACATTTATGGTGATAAACAATGTGTCACATCTAAATACACGTACACTGAAAAAAGTCACATTTAAATCAGGTAATACCTTCAGAGTTAATGTCAATACGAACCTCATATCTGAATATCTTATACATTATATAACACGTTCTTACTGCCACAAAAATTACATCGGTCAAACCGGAAAGAAACTGTGTAATAGAGTGTGACACGCATTCGAGATAAAAAAAAACAACAACAACACCATTTTTCCGTTATTACTTATTATTACGGAGAGCAAGAGAAAAATGTTTCACAAAACTATTCCAACCAATACTTAGTTGTTAAACACACGGAGATCATATATATATTTTATGTTACTTTTTAATTAATAATATATATTTTTATTTTACAGTTGTAACTACACTATGACTGTTATATTTGCATCTATTATTAGTATCTGAACAGTCTACTTTGGACGTAAGTTTTTATATTAAATTAAGAATTAAAGCTATTATTAATAACTGAAGAGTCCACTTTGGACGTAAGTTCTTGTTTTAAATTAAAAATTAAAGATATTATTATTATTATTTTAAATGAAGAATTAAAGCTATTATTATTATTATTTTAAATGAAGAATTAAAGATATTATCAATATCTGAAGAGTCCACTTTGGACGTAAGTTCTTATTTTAAGTTAAGGATTAAAGCTATTATTAATATCTGAAGAGTTCACATTGGACGTAAGTTCTTATTTTAAATGAAGAATTTAAGTTATTATTAATGTCTGAAGAGTCCACTTTGGACGACGTAATTTCTCATATTAAATAAAGTATTAAGAATTAAAGCATTTATCTAGTTATCCAGAAATAAATTATTCTTATATATTTCATCTTTACCAAATTTATAAACTTTTCAACATAATACTTGGACTCTTCTGTACTTTCTCTTCGTTGTCATCTTCTTCTGGTGTCGTGGCTTCAAAGGTCATGTAATTTTATAGTGAATCTATAATAAGTACGTTCATATAGAACTTTAAACTAAACGTAAAGAACCTGAATTAACATTTTCCCAAAATAAACATACATAAAATTCAATCTTTGGAAAGCTTAGATAAATTAAATACATGAAAATATATCCAAAAATACATTATTTTAAGGTTATAAAATATACTTTCATTTATTTTCTATTTTTCCATATTTCCCTGTGCAACGCTAAAATCAGGGGTTTGATTCCACTTTGTAGACACAGCAGGGGTTTGATTCCACTTTGTAGACACAGCAGATAGCCCGATTAGACACACACTGTTCTCCTATAATTTTTCTTTTAATTAAAACTTAAATAAACTTTCTTCTGATATTATAAAAAAAAACAGTTCATTTCCATTGTAATTAACAATTTAATAAAAAATATAACCCTTTCTTACTTTATTATATTTCCTTTGATTCTTAGTAATACTTTTTCCATTGCATAATTCCAACTAACCCCACTCAACTACTGTTACATCTTCTATCTTTAAAATGGCGCCAAAAATTATAAGATATTTTTCAAAAATTAATCTTTTATGCTTGATATTTATGCCCAAAAAAAGGGAAACCTTCTACATGTGTAACGAAGAAAGCCCATCACGTGCCAGTGAATGTTTTAATGAATGTATTTTGAACAGATGTATATTTATGAAAAAATCATAGTTTCGTAACTAAAACGTATGTAACATAATTCGTCAGATATCTTAACATATCTCCAATTATTCATTGCTAACAATATGTGCTCTAAACACAACTAAAGACACATTTTATTCCTTACATTCGAGATGAGCAGTGTTCAGTACTTATGTACGTCCTTCGTATGATACTTTTGATCAAATCAATTAGCTTATGTGTCATTGTCCAGCCATTTCTTTCTTCGTCCAGTTACCAGCCACATTTTTTCCAGTAGAAATTTTCGGTGTTGACCGGCACTCTTGATATACTTTGATGTCAAGTGACTCTGAACAGCCGGTCATATAAATGGTCTTGAATAACGATTCTCCTGCTAGGGTGAAGAGAAAAAAATTCTGACCACCCCGAACTGTCTTTTAGGCTCCAGAAATTAATTCTTAGACCTGAAAGATGTTTAAACCTAAATTCCTGCCATGAATTAGATTTGATTCTCCTGTTAGAGAAGTGCCACTTTAAGTCTGGCAAATCCGTGCTATTGACCGGTATCTTTCGGATTAATTTTTGATTTCGGATTGATTTTTTCAAGCCCATTCCCTAGACTGTTTTTCTAGATCTCAAGCTGTCACGTGACATATAATATGGCCAGTTTTGTTTGCATAAGTAGTATTTAGAGCACTTGTCAAACGAGTGCAGGAGTACTAGTAAAGTAACTAGCTATTTTTTGGTGTGAGGTTATATTTATATAACCGCCAGTACTTACACAAGTGAAAACTGAGTTTTCTGTAGCATTGGGGCAAGTAAAGCAAGAACTGGTCTTTGAGGGTTGGGGTGAAACCAAGGAATTTGCTGAAAGGATACACTTATGATAACCTTGTGGCCATTTGAATGACCTACAGTGAGGCGAACTCCTTGAAATGGAGGCATCAAGGGAAGTTTTCCAGGCTCAAGAGTAGGATACGGATGCAACAAGGGAAGTTTTCCAGGCTCAATAGTAGGACATGGAGGTAACAAGGGAAGTTTTACAGGCTCAAGAATAGGACATGGAGGTAACAAGGGAAGTTTTACACGCTCAAGAATAGGACATGGAGGCAACAAGGGAAGTTTTACAGGCTCAATAGTAGGACATGGAGGCAACAAGTGAAGTTTTACAGGCTCAAGAGTAGGACATGGAGGTAACAAGGGAAGTTTTACAGGCTCAATAGTAGGACATGGAGGCAACAAGGGAAGTTTTACAGGCTCAAGAATAGGACACAGAGGCAACAAGGGAAGTTTTACAGGCTCAAGAATAGGACATGGAGGTAACAAGGGAAGTTTTACAGGCTCAAGAGTAGGACATGGAAGCAACAAGGGAAGTTTTACAGGCTCAAGAATAGAACATGGACACAACAAGGGAAGTTTTCCAGTAATAACAATAGTACATTTTCTAACTAAAACCGTAGTTAGTCTTTCTGAACATCTAGAACTATTCATCAAAAGGTGCAAAAATTTATAAAATGGCGGCTAAAAAAAGAGGAAAGACTAATAGAATTGCTACCAGAATAATTCAATGCCTTATTGTTCCAAGTGACATCCCTCGAGAGCATCATTAACTTGGCATTACATTAGCTCTAGAAATAAACAACCATCGTAATTAATTTTGGGGATCAAATATATAAATTACCTCACCCATTTTTCCGGTATTGATAACATCCACCTATAGAACAGTGAAAGAGACTTCTTGACATCTATATTAAAATTGTTTTATTTCCACGACAGCCCCCAAACGTTTTTGTTAGGAAATATGTGTTAAGAGCACCAACTGTGTGTAATTTGTTACGATCCCCGAACGTGACATCTGTGGAGTAACCTAAAAAATGTGACACACCAATAGATATGTGAAATCGTGACAACAGTGGATCCCCTTATGCTCATAAAAACTAATCTGGCACCGAGGTAGCACTGAAACGTCTATATCAAACAGACATGTTTAATTCCACCTACTAAAGTCCATCTCTTGTTGAATAAATATATAAGTACTGCCAAAGAAAGCTATGATGGTTTCTTGGGACAGATGGTTTATTGTAATCATTAGAAAGGTTTAAAATTTTAGTGTGACAACGGAATTTCGGGTCAGATGTAGGGCACTTGACGTACATGTATGTGTGTGTGTAGCGGTCAAGTGTTTACAATGGGATGTGTCATGTAGAGATATGATTGACAGTTCCCCCATTACTCTACCACCACGTGGTCATGAAGTTCTTGTGTTATGGACATCAACTTGGTTGTCACTAGGTTATAGCCAGGATCAGAAACCGGAACCAACTCCCGCAGAGAGGTAAACTGTTGGTCCTACTGTTACCTATCGCGAGATTGCTGACGTAACTTACCCTCGGCTACCATGGTCAGGCGCCAGCTTGGAGCCAGTTGACAGCGGGGCGGGTCCCCCACAGCGTCGGAAAAACACTGTTTACTTTACCTCAAGGTGTGTCAATCACAGGTTGCTTAAGACCGCTAGTCTACTCTGATTCTTGTTTAGACGCTGTAACAGTAATATAATATGATATTTTTTTATGAGTTTCTAGAAGGTGTTGCTGACCAACTTAAGCAAACGGATTCTCATGAAAAAATAAGGTTTGCTGACGATATCGGGCTGATTGTACGCTGCATACGGTTTGAGATATAGGCCTAATACAATCAAAAAAAGGCAATACGCGAAAATCAAAATTTCCAGTTTATACAGCATCAGACTAACGATTAGACCAAATATGCCCTTTAACAGAGGTCATATACAAACTATTCAGGTGCCCTGAAATTAAATTAGATTAAATAAATCAATAAAATAATTACTAAATGACAAATAAAATATCTATATAAAGCCATTTAACTATAGCTTATGTGTGTCTTTTTTTTATGACAAAGCCACATCTGGCTATCTGCTGTGTCCACCGAGGGGAATCGAACCCCTGACTTACCGCTATCCCAGCAGGGACAACTATATATGGTCTAAATGTTGTATGTACAGAGACTGTTGAAAGTGGAACATATTATACACGTTCCAATTTACATAGTTTAGTTTCAAATATAAAGAGTTAGAGCTCGCGATAGCTGTTCTCTCCCAATGGGTCAGCCCCCTCCCCCCAGTATAAAATATTATAAAAGGATTGGTCAGTCCCCAGGTATACTATTGCAAAAGGATGGGTCAGTCCCCCCAGTATAAATATTTCATAAATATTACGTATCTCTTGTATAGCCCGGCATGGCCAGGTGGTTAGG
>NW_013674051.1:0-10458 GCF_000517525.1 Limulus polyphemus
ACCTTTGTTCATGTACATTTTACAAGTATGCTACAACTGAATGTTATCCAGAGTACTCTGGATAACGTTCAGTTGTAACATACTTGGAAAATATACACTAACAAAGATACTCTGGATAATGTTCAGCTGTAACATACTTGGAAAATACTCACTAACAAAGATACTCTGGATAATGTTCAGTTGTAACATAATTGGAAAATATACACAAACAAAGGTACTCTGGATAACATTCAGTTGTAGCATACTTGTAAAATGTACATGAACAAAGGTACTCTGGATAACGTTCAGTTGTAACATACTTGGAAAATACTCACTAACAAAGATACTCTGGATAACTTTCAGTTGTAACATAATTGGAAAATATACACAAACAAAGGTACTCTGGATAACATTCAGTTGTAGCATACTTGTAAAATGTACATGAACAAAGGTACTCTGGATAACGTTCAGTTGTAACATACTTGGAAAATATGCACTAACAAAGATATGCTGGATAATGTTAAATTGTAACATACTTGGAAAATATGCACTAACAAAGATAAGCTGGATAATGTTAAATTGTAACATACTTGGAAAATATATATTAACAAAGATACTGTGGATAATGTTCAATTGTAACATACTTGTAAAATATATATTAACAAAGATACTCTGGATAATGTTCAATTGTAATATACCTAAGTATGAGCACAGTAAGAACTAGAGCAGGGACATCAAAACCTTTCAAATTAACAGCAGGTGTGAGACAGGGATGTGTACGATCCACTCCGCTTCGTCACCTATATTGACAACATCTGTAAAGAAGCCAATCCGTCAGAAGAGGATGACACCAATGAGCTCCTGTTTTTTCTGACGACCAAGCCCTCATTGCCGAAAGTGATAGGAAACTACAGGACCATCAGAATCGATCGGACATCAACAAATGCAAAGAATATAATATGAAAATAAGCATAGAGAAGACAGAAGTAATGTCTATTGGAAGACAAACAGAAGAAATAAAAAATTTGGGTGAATAATACTGCCATCAAACAGACTGAAGAATGTAAGTATTTGGGAAGTGTATTTAGGGAAGATGGTACACAGACAGAGAAATAAACTTCAGATTCACCAAAGCAAATCAGGTTTTAGGACAACTTTCGCCACTGCTGCAACATAAATGTATCCCAATCAACACAAAACATAAAAACTATAATCCTGTCAACACTGTGCTATCAGTGCCACATCTGGACTCAAACAACTTCACAGAAGAGTTAGATCGCAAAAACCAAATGAAATATCTGAGACGAGCACTTGGAGTATCTGCCGTGATAGAATCAGAAACGAAAATATACGATAAAGATTGGGAGTAAGATCAATCCTATGGGAGTAATATCAATCCTATAACGTATTAAAAAGTAACAAATAAAACAGTTTAACCACCTCACTATGATGCCTTGGAATAAACTGCCACAACACAACGAATACAAGGCAACGGGAAGACCAAGAAAGAGGTGGAGTCAAGACATCATAGATAATATTAAACACCATGGAATCACCCTTAGAGAACCTCTGGATAGAGCACATCAAAAATCCCTACATTTTCCCTCTACACTTCACGGTAGACAGAGGAAGGAAAAGTAAAGTAACATACCTGAAAAACGTACATCAAACTCTAGCTGATCACCTGAAAAACGTACATCAAACTCTAGCTGATCACGAACATAAATGAAATTTAGTATATTTGTTTTTATTCTATCATCAGAGTATAGAAAATTCTACCATTACGTATCAAGCCAATCGGCACAAGTAATGCAGACAACAGAATACTAGGATTAAGTTTCCAACGGAGTACAATGAACACCGACTAATACACACATCGTCAGATTGACTCTACAGTAAAGCTTACTCTCTGACGCAGGCGCACCATATTAGAAGTATTTCGATATGATCATTTGCTAATAACTCTGTTCCTTATAACTGAGCCAATGTCTGCAGACGGTTTCAAAACCGACCATACAAATCGTCTAGGTAGCGCTGTGGTGTTGTAGAAAATATGCAATGAGCTTTCATTTCGTATTGCTACTAATTCGTGCCAAGAATGCTGGTTAACTTCTAATTTCGAAAACTGCTCGTGCGATGCTGACGTTTTAAATACAATTAAATGGTTACGAAAAGAAGAAAAAAAGGCTAGTGCTTTAGAATGTAATTAATTCATTTCACATTTAACGCGGTCGTATAAGTACATTGCAAAGAGTATAACAATGATAAATATTATAATAATAAAAAAATACAATATTCACGCAAGGCGGCATTTGATTTAGATTTTAAACGATATGTAGAAACATTAAAATGCTTTTCAATATACTTTTACTCTAATAACAGTCTTTGTGTGATCATTAATTCTGTTATAATAATTATTTTGGGCTTTAGTACAAGTATAAGTTAAAACTATTATATTGCTTCTTTTATGGATTTTTACGAATTTGTAACATATGAATAGGTGTACAGAACCGTCCTATCATAGCTATTCTACCTACAAGTAAAACATTATCTATATATATTACATCTTAATTATTGTTTACTGCACATTTCAAATTTTCATAATAATTA
This sequence comes from Limulus polyphemus, assembly GCF_000517525.1. Taxonomy (NCBI): domain Eukaryota; kingdom Metazoa; phylum Arthropoda; class Merostomata; order Xiphosura; family Limulidae; genus Limulus; species Limulus polyphemus. The sequence goes on from NW_013674051.1 coordinate 2,590, forward strand.
TTGTAGCTATTTATTTGTTTTTCTGGCGCAAAACTGTACAATAGGTTAAGTGGTCTTTACCAATCGCGGGGATCAAATCTAGAATTCTACTATTATAAGACTTAAACACTTCTGTTAAGCCACAGAGGTACCCACAATATATTAGTAGAATAGCTCAACTTTTAGCTTTTACTTGCAGAAATGAGGCTTAGTCGTACATTAATGTGACATTATATAGAGTATCCCAACATGAAACGGTTCGACAAATGAATTTTATTATTGTTATTACCAATCTATAATGCTATTTTTTTATCCTTTTTTCTTTTACCCTTTGAGCAGATTTTGCTGGTGCGTGTGCGCAGTGAATCTTAAGAATATTCTGAAGTTTACATTATTAAACGGAAGTGAGAACAATATTCCACGTTACGTATGAAGCTGCGACTGCGCATGAAGACAATGTTGGTAAATAAATTATTGTTTAGTAAGGTAACCAATTCTGTGACAAGATCTAATATTTGATTAATGAAACAGCACACTCAAATATTTTTAAAAAGTATGCTCTAAAGATGAAGCTCCAAATTCAACAACACTATGTAAAAATCAGTGCCTTACTTCACACCACATTAATAAAAAAAACTGATGTAGATCACATTGTTCAAAATATCAGTGCCTTACTTCAGTCACATTGAGAAGTTACGGTAACGTAGGCTATTTCGTTCAAAAAGTTAGTTCTTAACTTCAATGACATTAAAAAGGTACACTAACATAGCTTACACTGTTGAGAAAGTTAACACCCAATTTCAGTCTAATTGTAAAGCTTAGCCTACCTTTTTCAGAAAGTCAGAGTCTAGCTGCAATCGCATTCATAAATCCCATAAACGTAGATTATTCAGAAAATGGTCTTCTTAGCTCACAACATTAATAAATTACACTAGCGTTGGCTACACTATTCAGGATGTGAAAGCCTGACTTCAATCACACCAAGAAATCTCATCAACGTAAGCCTCACTGTTCATAAAGTGAGTGTTTCCCAACAGTCATCTAACAAACTAGATTCTGAAGAAGAGCCGTTAAACTTGTAAATCACATTGTTTAGAAGAGAGTGCCTCACATAGTGAAACAAAAAGGATGGAACTCGAACTTAAAGAACATTGTTTAGAAGAGAGTGCCTCACATAGTGAAACAAAAAGGATGGAACTCGAACTTAAAGAACATTGTTTAGAAGAGAGTGACTTACACCAGTGAAACAAAAAGGATGGAAGTCGAACGTAAAGAACATTATTTAGAAGAGAGTGCCTCACATAGTGAAACAAAAAGGATGGAACTCGAACTTAAAGAACATTGTTTAGAAGTGGGTGACTTACACCAGTGAAACAAAAAGGATGGAACTCGAACTTAAAGAACGTTGTTTAGAAGTGGGTGACTTACACCAGTGAAACAAAAAGGATGGAACTCGAACTTAAAGAACGTTGTTTAGAAGTGGGTGACTTACACCAGTGAAACAAAAAGGATGGAACTCGAACTTAAAGAACATTATTTAGAAGTGGGTGACTTACACCAGTGAAACAAAAAGGATGGAACTCGAACTTAAAGAACGTTGTTTAGAAGTGGGTGACTTACACCAGTGAAACAAAAAGGATGGAGCTCGAACCTAAATTCCGTTGTTTAAAAAGGGTATCGTACGTCTGTCCAACTGAAAAATGTACACTCTGAAGTTAGCAGCAGAACGTAAGATAATACGGTTTATTAATGAAAGAACTCAAGTTAAAATATGAGTCTGAGAGACAAACGAACTGAGGTTACGTTACTAAACCAGTATGAACTTGGAGATGACCTTATCATCCTATCAAGTACTTAAAAAGATGACCCTCGAATCAAGTTGCAAGAACATTTTCTTATGATAAAAAAATAAAACCTTGAAGACTAACTCCTAATACCCAATACTGGGTGAAGTATCCACTTCGGAGACTCCTCAGATGTTGATATGTTTGTAAGTTCTACAACTTGAATTGAGTTTTTGGGACAAAATAATGACTTAGTATAAACAAATAAAGGTTCTAAAACGAAGTTGGTAACTGGAGAAAAACATCGAAAAGATAAAATAGATAAGAAATAGAAGGTAATTCAAGTTGTTCATTAAATTGCTTAATTTCACACTAATCTCTGTTATTGTTTTTGCCCTGATATCTTGACCCCCGAACCGCATCCAAATAGGTCTACATTATCACTGTTATTGAAATATTCAGGAAGCTTGTTCCAAAACACTTTACCTAGACGAGAAAACTGTAACAATTTAGCTCGGTTGCAATAAATTCTTAAAGTCGTCAATTGAAAATGTGATAAGGGTGTGGTACTTGATAAGGCTACGTTTATAACGATATTAGGCTAGACGTGACGTCAGATGGTCGTAACATACCAGTATCCCCACCCCCACCCTACCCGTCCGTGCTTTTCAGAGAAGCAGAACATGTCGGGACTAAACAAGCTGGCATAAAAATGAGGCTGCAGCTCTGAAGAGAGAGAGGGACAAAACAGACTACAAAGAATAAATTGTTCTACTGATAACCTCGTTGAAACTGATACACATATCAATGGGCTATATCGAAACCCAGTTTTTAGCATTATAAGCCTACAGACCTGCTGCTAAGCCACTGGAGGGGGGGGGCGTTATGTGTGTGCGTGTGTGTTTCCATGAAAGTCGGTTAGCAAAACATTTGCTAGTAAATTAAAATGTTAAGTGTACATTTTTTTTCTGAATTCCAGGCAAAGTGAAATATACTTTTAATTTTTTAATTTAAAATATTGAACAAAACTGGCTTGAATAAAAATTACTAGCATTTTTTTCGCCAATCTTACACTATTCCAAAACGGTGACAGATACACTTTACATGATTTCACGTTTGAAGTGCGGATTGTTAAATGCGGACAACGACAGGGAAGCTTAAATACGTATTGTTAAATGCGGACAACGACAGGGAAGCTTAAATACGTATTGTTAAATGCGGACAACGACAGGGAAGCTTAAATACGTATTGTTAAATGCGGACAACGACAGGGAAGCTTAAATACGTATTGTTAAATGCGGACAACGACAGGGAAGCTGAAGTACGGATTGTTAAATGCGGACAACGACAGGAAAGCTGAAGTACGGATTGTTAAATGCGGACAACGACAGGAAAGCTGAAGTACGGATTGTTAAATGCGGACAACGACAGGGAAGCTGAAGTACGGATTGTTAAATGCGGACAACGACAGGGAAGCGAAAACGATAATTAACATTTTCTGCCATAATTGTCATTTTCAAACAATTACTAGAAAAAAAGTTAAAATCTTTTTTTAACGCTTAAATTTTAGCCAAAAATGTAATAATCTACAATACAATGATCAGATTAAGAGACGGGGATTCAACTGGATGATTAGATTTAATAACGTGATCTGTGGATGATTAGATTTAATAACGTGATCTGCTTTAGAGCAGAAACGTTTTTAAAGCAATTAAAAACTACGACGTTTCATCAGTTGCATTTTCACTGTAAACCTGATCACGACATTAGATTAAGATAAGGGTTTCCTTTCCTTTCTTAAAAAAAAAGTATTTATTTTATGAAGGGTTGCATATCTTTTGACACGCAAAATAAGCGCATTGCCACAATCCTCTTCTATAAGAAATAATAGGAGTTTCATGATCATCCAAGCCTGAAATATGGAAATGTTTGTAATCGTTACATGCCTCTGATTTTCAATCCGGAACAGAAAAATAAAGTGAGAGGTATGTAGAAGAAAATAATTCTGCAGTTTACGTGATTTGTATAACAAATCTTAGGCCTATTGATTTCTAAGTTTCTTTATGGGATTCCGACTTGGAACAGTTACACGAGAAGATGCCAGAAACGTTGCTGGACAAACTTATCTCCGTATACGTATCAGAGGAAATTGTCATGCACTTTAACCCTTCTAAGCAGATCGGGATATTTTTGGCCATAAGCTATGTATCTAATCGATAAAGTGAACTTTCGTTATTATAGACAACAGATAAAGGGACTAAATTCTAAAGAAATAAATATTCTTTAAATTTGTTTTTTTAGCGCAGAGTCTGCACGGTGACCTATCTGGGCTGTGTCCAATGCAGGTACCGAACCCCAAATTTTAGCGTTAGAAGCCCATACGTTTCCTACTAATCTACCGGTAGGCTATTCTACAGCATTCCTTTTCCTTAACTAGACATGTCAAACTGAGCTGAGTGAATGCCTCCTGGTGCTGGAATATGTAATCTAATAAACCATACACATGAGTTACTGGGATACATTTACCAATAGATTAAGACGATCATGGTTCACACTCATGAGCACGTGGGTTTGAGTGTAAATTTATCAGTGGTTCGTTGCAAGAATAATTTATAAGTTGGAAAAAGAAGTACTTTTCTTTTTAATGGAACACACTTCGCTTCCTGTCAGGACCGCTTTCATATAAATTTTCTCAGTTTGATCAAAGTTTTAGCGTTTTAAGTTGTTCATCCTACGAAACCGGCAATATTCTATGGTTTTAGGTCTATGAATTGAATAAAACTAGAGTGAGGATCAAAAAACATGGTTCTCATGAAAACTGTCTGCCATATGCCCATCTGGAAGAGAGTGCATAACTTAAAACACATTCCTTTTGGTAAAGATGGTTTTCTTATTCAGAACCCAAAAACTTCTTAGAAATTCTTGCGCATCTCTTTGACCAATTTTTCATCTGTAAAACACACCTTAAAACAAAACACTTTCACACCTTAAAACTTTGTTACGTAAATGGATTTTCGAAAATGCTAAAACAATTTCACACGAGCTTATTTTAGAAAGAGCTAAACTTTAAAACATAACTTTTTATAAAAGAGCAAGCTACAGTTATATGATCTTATCTGGGAAAACGCGTTGGAGCTCTGTTTACATATACATTTATAAGCCTTTCCCTATTATGATATTACAAAACAGTAAATAGTATACTGTCTAGTGTATTTTACAGGCTCCGTGTACTGTGGAATACTAAATGGCACGACATCCTAGACACAAAGAAGCTTCTGTACTTACCGAAACAATTCTTTAAAACAAAACGCTTTCACACTTTAAAACAAAACGCTTTCACACTTTAAAACAAACCATTTTCACACTTTAAAACAAACCATTTTCACACCTTAAAACAAAACACTTTCACACCTTAAAACAAAACACTTTCACACTTTAAAACAAAACGCTTTCACACCTTTAAAACAAACGCTTTCACACCTTAAAACAAAACGCTTTCTGTGAAAGCGTTTTGTTTTAAAGTGTGAAAGCGTTTTGTTTTAAAGTGTGAAAATGTTTTGTTTTAAAGTGTGAAAATGTTTTGTTCTCTTAGAGTTAATTGCCGATTGTTTTGTCTTGGCGTTTTGTCCACCACGGAGAATCGAACCCGGAATTTTAGAGTTATGAGTCCGTAAACTTACCACTGACCCTACAGTGTTCACTCACTTTCTAAAGTCGCCCGTGTGATAAAGTATCAGTTTTCGCCATTCTCAGTGAGAGTTCATGTGGCAGACTGACAAGCGCGCGGATACACAAAGCAGAGAAAAAGGAATATTCTACAGATTCTTAGCCCCAATAGTTAATGGTTTACCCAAAATAACTCCAACAACTAAAAAACAACAACATGTATTTATCTGTAACTAACAACTTGGAAATGAAACCAAGTTTTCTCATCGCCTCCGTGTTTTAAATGTAACCGCTGATCTCCACGAACATTCCTACCCCCACAAGAGTCTTACTCTAGACAGTCTAGCTAGACATGCCGCTAAGGCCGGTCTGTCTGTCGTGGATCATTTAACGCGGTCGACCTGCGCCGCGCCCATAGAAAAAAAAGAACAATGCTGCTATTTTGGGAAAGAGATTTTTAGAATACTCAACGCTCGCAGATTGTGTTCGTTCGTGTGTTTAACAGCATAAACTAATGAAGCATGGCTGAATTAGGAGGTTTTCACGTGAACACCAAGAAATATTTCAACCGAAACGCTTCAATGCTTTGAAACACCATGTACTCAACTCAAATCAATAATTAATCATAATGATGAAAGTTTGTTCTTGTGCTAAGTGTCGAATGTCATGTTGTATTGAACCATAACAACACTTTGCAGTGTTGAAAATAGAAGTTTCGAAAACTGAAACAATATAGAGAAAAATGTAACACTGATTTTTGTTCGATTCCTACTGGTTCACACTTACAAATACCAAAGGATAAGAAATCCATTACCTTAATTACGTCAGCAGCTTTGCGTCATCATACAACACTGACGGCATATTGTACGCATATATTTTCATTACTTTGAGGCCGATATTTCTAGCACTATAATAGTATTGTGCATGTACATTTTTATTAATCTGTGACCAGTATTATTATTATTATTGTACATCTATTGTCATTACCTTGTGACTGAGATTCTTGGTACTGTATTAGAATTGTATAAATATACTATCATTAATTTGTGACCGACATTCCTAATACCGTATTATTATTGCACATGTATATTTTTTATATTTTGTTACTGATGTTCTTGGTACTGTATTAGAATTGTACATATATACTGTCATTAATTTGTGACCGACATTCCTAATACCGTATTAATATTGCACATGTATATTTTTTATATTTTGTTACTGATATTCTTGGTACTATATTAGTATTGTGCATATATATTGTCATTACTTTGTAGCCGATATTCTTGGTAATGTATTTCTTTTGTGTTTCAAATAAAAGTTTTCATAATAGTTCTATATTATCTCCATTTATTCAGAGATAAAAAAACTGCTAAGTATTTTTTATGGAAAACCATTGCTATCACACTTGTAATAGAGCCTTGTAAGTATTGTAGTTATAGATAATCTAATTTTTGGGTTAAGTGGGAGGCCAGTGAAGCTGGAACGTTTCCTCCAGGACGGTACAAGTACTCCGGAGCACTGGACCGACGTTAAGGAGACATTTCCAGAACCCATGCTTGACCACATGCCAGAGTCAGAGCAATTAATGGGAAGGACATCATACGGATCTTAGGTTTTGGAGTATGTATGATAACACGAACACACATATAGGTCCAGGCTTGGCCCTGGGATGTGGTCATCAATTGTATGCCCATACAGCGACCTAGCACTACGGAGTACTTAAACCGTCTCAAGGTACCGTTCCAACTTCACTGGCCTCCTACTTAACCCAAAATTAGATTATCTATAACTACAATACTTACAAGTATGATAGCAGTGATTTCATATAAAAACATACTTGGTAATGTATTAATATTGTACATGTATTTTCATTAGTTTGTGACTGATATTCCTCATACTGTATTAGTATTGTACATATATACTGTTCACAGTTTCACTTTTCTTTTTGTCAGTAGCAAGAAGGAGTGCAAATAACGCCTTTCTTTCTATATCGCATATGTATGCATATAAATATATTAAAAACTCATACGTGTAAACCTTAGAATGGTTAAAATTTTGGGTGATCTATCCACAGTAGCCATTTTTTCTTACAAAGAAAACATGTTTTTTTTTGTGTTTACTCTCACACATTGAAAAGATGAGTTATGATATAATAACATTACAAATTTTTCACTCCATGTTAAAACAAAGGTTAAGACAATTGGTTTTACCACAAGCCTTGAGTAACGATAATACACAACCTTAGGCATTTGATTTTACCACAAGCCATGAGTGACGATAATAGACAACATAAGAGAAATGGTTTTACTATAAGGCATGAGTGACGATAAGAGACAACCTTGTTACACGTGGCTTGTAGTAAAATCAATTGTCTAAGGTTGTCTCCAGTCTGGACAATTGATTTTACTACAAGCCACGTGTAACGACTGGAGACAACCTT
>NW_013674051.1:11172-17613 GCF_000517525.1 Limulus polyphemus
CACGTGTAACGACTGGAGACAACCTTAGACAATTGATTTTACTACAAGCCACGTGTAACGACTGGAGACAACCTTAGACAATTGATTTTACTACAAGCCACGTGTAACGACTGGAGACAACCTTAGACAATTGATTTTACTACAAGCCACGTGTAACGACTGGAGACAACCTTAAACAATTGGTTTTACTATAAGCTATGTGTAACGACTGGAGACAACCTTAGATAATTAGTTTTATTATAAGCTATGTGTAACGACTGGAGACGACCTTAGACAATTGGTTTTACTACAATCCATGTGTAACGACTAGAGACAACCTTAAACAATTGGTTTTACTATAAGCTATGTGTAACGACTGGAGACAACCTTAGACAATTGGTTTAGCCACAAGCAATGAGTAACGATAAAAGACAACCTTAGGTAACTGGTTTTGCCAGAAATCACGAGTAACGATTAGAGACAACAAAAGATTATTGGCTTTTACATACATCACGAATATCGCAAGAATAAGAACAGCATTATTTTACTTTTCTCAGTTTTAATGAACCGTTATGATAAACAAATCTCGTTTGTTTTGTTGTTTTAGTTTTTATTTTAGCACTACAGGAAATAATATTAAGAATTATGATATTTTTAGTGTAGAAATATGATGACTTCTAATCATTTATAATTTAATAAACTGAAGTAAATATTCAGTTCAATTTCTATCATTTACGATAAGACCCTTCTACAAAAGGAATAACGGAATATATCAATTTTTATCATTTACGATAATACCCTTCTACAAAAGGAATAACGGAATATATCAATTTCTATTATATTCCGTTATTCCTTTTGTAGAAGGGTCTTATCGTAAATGTTACATTTTCTGATTTTTTTTCTTGTCGTCATATTTCGTGATGTGTATGAATGGACATATCTGTCTTACCTTAACACTAAATATGCATATTTTTGCTTACTTTTCCTTACCTTAACACTAAATATGCATATTTTTGCTTACTTTTCTTCCAGTAGATTGAAATGCAAAGCACTCGAAAGATGGCTCCTAATAAAACATATAAAACTGTATATTAAAGAAATATTACTCACTACTGATAGTTAATATATTGGTAGGCTTAGTTGTAGTTAGTAGCTTAACACTAAAATACTAAGTTTACAGTTAGAGTTTGAGCTATGAGCATCGGTACCAGCACATATTTCCTTTCAATATGTGCGCTTTGTTTGTGTGCTTGTTAAATTACCTAAGTCACAATAATTTGGCTTAAGAGACTCGAACTGAAATAAAAGTTCCTATTGTCGAACTGCAGTGAGTGTGATTTATTCCGTTATTTTTATCATTATGTCATTCCTGAAAGACAGAATAATGTCAGTTGCTTATTTTCTTTTAATCATTACATGTACGGTTCTCGTCAAATGTGCCCGCTAATCAGTCATTGTTCATGCAGTTCTCGTCAAGTTTAACCGTTAATCATTGTATAAGTATTTTTTGCCAATCTAGATTTAAAAAAAGCAAACGGTTAAAAGTTGTAGGCCTTTTGTTACAATTTTCAGAAGGTTGTGACGTCACAGCTGGTCTTTAAAACTTTATCCTGATAAGTAAAAGTAAAAATTATAAACTGAATGAGGAGAAAGGTTTTCGAAATGGTTTTCTGGCTTAAGCATACGAACACTTTATAAACTGAATGAGGAGAAAGGTTTTCGAAATGGTTTCCTAGCTTAAACATACGAACACTTTATAAACTGAATGAGGAGAAAGGTTTTCGAAATGGTTTTCTGGCTTAAACATACGAACACTTTATAAACTGAATGAGGAGAAAGGTTTTCGAAATGGTTTTCTGGCTTAAGCATACGAATACTAGAGTCCGGATTTATTATTCGTTAAGGTTTGAAAGCCATTTAAATGTAAAGTAAAACTCAGAATAACCAAATGCGACAACTATGCTAAAAACATTCATTATAATTCACATTTTGCTTCGATACCCGAACATCCTCTTTTAGACACATTATGTTAAAAATCAACCATAAAACGTATTTTTTTTCTTTAATGTATAATATTTTTAATCAAACTCCTAATATACTTGTGTAACGATTTTCAAGGGCGAGAGATTCTTTGACTGTACATAAAAGAAGCAACTAGTTTGTTGTGTCTTCGAGTAACGTTAAGTTTCATTAACAGTATCGGTAAAATGATTAAACATTGTATATATAAAAGTTTTTATTATGAGGATTATTTTACATTGTTAGGAAGTATATGGACTAACTCTTATCTATACCTTTTAGCCGACTGAACCATGAAATATTATTAAGATAACAGATGGAAATATAGGTAACAGCAAGCGTACCCAAATGATTAATGAATGCGTTCTAGTCAAAACAAGTTTTGTTTAACACTACTAGTTGGACCGAAGTTCTAAAAAAAAGCTACATTATTTTTGTTCTGCTCTATATAGGTAGCTTACTTTGATCAGAAGATATCGGCAATACACCGACAGGTAAATCTCAAGTTCAGCTTTTGTAAACAAACGTCCAAAGACTGCCTATTAATTCTTGTTAGTTTCCGGTCAGTGGCTGTGCGCCAGACGTAAGGAAGTAGGCTTTTAGTCAAAATCCCTGAATTTTGACAGATGTTATATGAAAAGGGGTGGCAATGAATGAAAAAAGAAACTGCGATTTTTCAGTCCACAAATGACTTGAGACCGTATTTTGTAATAGTGCCCCAGGCCCATACAAGTCTAGTGGACTCTCCTACGTGACTTTTGTCAGGGCTTAGCATGATAAAGAGAATGGTCAAGGCCAACCCGGAGACGTTGGTCGCGTCTGAGTTTGAAGATGACGTGAAGGTTGTCTCCAGACAACAGGACGCACTTTTTTTTCCAGCGTTTCTAGGCATAATAGCGATCTAATTAATAATAAAATCAGCAGGCTAAAGCGTAGTTTTTTTTATTGTTTCCTAGTTTAATGTGTCTCGACTATTTAGATATTGAAACCTTATGGTCAAAACGCTTAACTACCAAACACTATAGATAGTAGCTATACTGTAGTGAGATATTAGTAAATCATCACAAAGTTAAGATAAAATAAAAAGTAGAAACCTCAAATGGTTTTCAAGAATGGAGCTTCTGGTGAAAATTTTTCGAAAGCGCTGGAGCAGTTAATCAGTTGTTAATGTATCAATTTTGCTTCCAATGTAAGGATTCGAAGATCACCATTCTCAGGCGTACACAAGTTAAAATATTTACTTTACTTCCATGAGTATTTTTTCTCTTCGTTATGTTCTGAAGTCGGTGAAAAACACCCCATTAGCATGACTCAGAAAGAAAAATAGACTGTAGAACAACAGATTGGTCTAAATTGGCCTAAAATTTCTCACACACATTTTTGTGTAATTCTTTATAGAGTGAATGAAAGGTAAAGAACCTCGGTAATATCTTTCTAACGCAAGAAAAGCAAGAGTGTTTTAGAGGATTGCTGTCATTTCAACTTTCTCTTTTCTCTCTCAAGGGTGAAGAAGATTGGGTGTCCTTGAACAGCGACTGAACTTCAGTTCAGGACAAGATTCAGCCTTCCCAGGATACGCACGTGATTACTATCTGTAATAAGCCCTCGGCAATATATAGTGTATATAAAAAAAAAAAACTACATACAGATCGGTAAAGATCTAGTGTAGTCGAAAAAAAGTTTACTTTTGATAAAATATATTTTAATAAAACATATCATGTTAGATCATAGTCTTCAAGGATATATTTGGGCTTCATGTGTTCACAGTTATGAAATGCATGAGAGCAAAATCGTTTTAAACTTCTACGAAAGAAGTTTTCTGTTTGTTTTTTGTTTCAGAAATTCGTACAAAGTTACATTAGGACTGTCATCTGCGCTAGCAGTCCCTAATATTGAACTGAAAAGGGCTACTCTAATCGAATAGTATAGTATCCACAGTCCTGCCCTCTGTGAGAAAGGGGCGTGTTGTTGTACTCTACTTGAACGACACAGTTATTATTGCAAAGGCAGGTGTCGTAATGAGGTATATTTGGATTCTATGATGTAATCTGGGGCTTCACACATGATGGTGATTAAGTCAGAATAGGTGCTGGAAACAGTCTGTAAGACGAACTGTATAAAGTATTTTTTTTTTTATTTACGTAAGATATCACGAAGGGGTGAATAATTTCCACTAGTTCCTGAACATGACAATAGGGGCGCCACTATAGAAATTGTTCGATATTGCAACCATTATTTTCAATTACTGCATGTGCGTATCTTGGTAGAAGTAGTGGAAGTTATTGAACTTGACATATCTCCAGGAATTGCCCGAACCTCTTACGCAATGATATTCTTCAGTTGAAGAATGGTTGCTGGGTTATGGTGATGGTTCCCATAACCAGCAGTCAGCACGGGGGAGGTCAGGAAAATGCAGTGACCAAGCATAATGAAAGTGATGAGAAAGGATCAGTTTCGCAATAGGAATGGAAATGAATCGTAATGCGCGTGCGCAAAATATGTCGCCCATACGTTACTCATACCGACTTTATAAACATCAGTCGTAACTGGGAATAATAGAGGAGCTTTGTCGGAATATTTTTTGCTAGTCAGAATAATAAGTCACAATAACTGGTTTTTCATTCCTGTCGCTACACTGAATAAGATCTATAAAGTAATAATAGTTTATTAATAAATATGCTAAGTTGACTTGTTCCACTATTTTCCACTGCCACAATTGAACATGTAATAATTGAATACGGTAAATACCGTTTTCCAGTTTCGAACAAGCCGTATTTATTTCCTCACTTTTTGCCCCCAGTGGCACAGCGGTATGTCTGCGGACTTACAGCGCTAGAAATCGGGTTTCGATACCCCTGGTGAGAAGAGCACAGATAGGCCATTGTGTAGCTTTGTGTTTAATTACAAACACATCCTCACTTTTTTGTGTGAATTTTGGGTAACACATGAAATGTATTCACCAAAAATTAAAATTCAACAAATAATCCTTTTCTTCTTTTATGAAATAGCTTATTATACTTTTCCACCATTTTTTATTTTTATTTTTTGCTTTTCTGGTTTGTTTCTTGTTGCACACGAAGCTACACAATGGGTATTTGTGCTTTGACTACTACGAGTATCGAAACCCGATTTTTAGCGTCGTAAGCCTGCAGAGTTACCTCTGAGCCACTGGGGGATTTTGCTTTTCCAATCAATTTGTCATCAATTCCCTTTTTTGCTTTTACTTTCTCATAAGTGGGCGATTTTTTAAGTATTTCGTCACTGCTTCTCTATTGTAGATCTGTGTCATAAAGATAACAGCATTTTCTGCTTGCTTCATTAATAATCAGTTCTCTTTATTGTAAGCCCGGTATGGCCAGGTGGTTAGGCCGTTGGACTCGCAATCTGTGGGTCGCGGGTTCGAATCCCTGTCACACCAAACATGTTCGCCCTTTCAGCCGTGGGGGCGTTATAATGTGACAGTCAATCCCACTATTCGTTGGTAAAAGAGTAGCCCAAGAGTTGGCGGTGGGTGGTGATGACTAGCTGCCTTCCCGCTAGTCTTACACTGCTAAATTAGGGACGGCTAGCCAAAGTCACTACTTCTCCTTTTAAATGGTATATATTTTTATTTATTTTGCAAAATAAAATCTTATTGTGTCTTCTCATCGAATAAATAGCTATACTTATGACAATTTTTTGAGCACAGATAATCCATTGTGTAACTTTGCGTTTAACAACAAAGCGCAAATTTACAATTTGTAGTAAAGCGCAAAGCTACAAAATGGGCTATTTGTGCTGTGCTTACCATGGGTATCGAAGCCCGGTTTTTAGAGTTTTCAAACCTACCGCTGAGCCACTGAGCCGATAGTTCCATAAAACTCCAACTTACATTCTTATTTTAATTTCCATCAAATAATTCCAGTCATATTAAGTGGAGAATTGATTTTAACTTAACACGGAAGATAGTTCAAAAAATAAATAAATAAAAATAGCATAATAATGAATCAAAGAATTAATACAAAAACATAAACACTTAGGTCTTAAATAACGTAGTAACACGGAAAGATAGTTCAAGTAATAAATAAATAAAAGAAGAGACAGGAAATAGCATAATAATGAATCAAAGAATTAATACAAAACATAAACACTTATGTCCTACATAACGTAGTAACACGGAAGATAGTTAAAAAAAATAAAATAAAAGAAGAGACAGGAAATAGCATAATAATGAATCAAAGAATTAATACAAAACATAAACACTTATGTCCTACATAACGTAGTAACACGGAAGATAGTTCAAAAAATAAATAAATAAAAGAAGAGACAGGAAATAGCATAATAATGAATCAAAGAATTAATACAAAAACATAAACACTTATGTCCTACATAACGTAGTAACACGAAAGATAGTTCAAGTAATAAATAAATAAAAGAAGAGACAGGAAATAGCATAATAATGAA
>NW_013674051.1:18359-20466 GCF_000517525.1 Limulus polyphemus
GGGAAGTCCTACGAGTTATTGTGATTTATTATTCTGATTCACTCATTGTAACAGAGAAGTTTTATGAGTTATTATGTCTTATTATTTTGATTCACTTATTGTAACAGGGAAGCACGAGTTATTGTGATTTATTATTCTGAGTCACTCATTGTACCAGGGAAGTCCTATGAGTTATTGTGACTTATTATTTTGATTCACTCATTGTACCAAGGAAGTCCTATGCGTTATTGTGACTTATTATTTTGATTCACTCATTGTACCAGGGAAGTTCTATGCGTTATTGTGACTTATTATTTTGATTCATTCATTGTACCAGGGAAGTCCTATGCGTTATTGTGACTTATTATTTTGATTCATTCATTGTACCAGGGAAGTCCTATGCGTTATTGTGACTTATTATTTTGATTCATTCATTGTACCAGGGAGGTCCTATGCGTTATTGTGACTTATTATTTTGATTCATTCATTGTACCAGGGAAGTCCTATGCGTTATTGTGACTTATTATTTTGATTCACTCATTGAAACAGAGAAGTTCTATGAGTTATTCTGACTTATTATTCTGATTTATTCATTGATATACCTAGAATTAAAAACGCTGTAGGCAATCGTACGAGAAAATTGAAGAACATTCAGTAAGTACCAACTATAGCAGCTTTTCGCCAACTTAAACATTTAAAACGATATTTATGCAATAAACTATCAGTTATTGAAACTAGAGAAGATAATACATGTCAATTATTTCTGGATAATTAAGTGATAGAACGGAACCTATTAAATGTCAATCCAGAAACATTCACTATGTTCAATTTGTAGGGAAAATGTCTGAGACAGATAGAAAATCGTAGATTTAATATAAATTTACACAAACAGCACGTGAGACATAAAATAATCCTCTCCATTGCTCAAAAGATTTTTATAAATGTATCACAAAATCTTATGGTGCATTATAGAACCCTATTTTTTTAGTCCCCCATTCTGAGAATGTGATAATTTACAAAAGAGACTGAAACATGAAAACTCTTTTATTAAGACATTTAATTGTCAGTTAAACGAGGTCTGATTTAAATAATTTTATGTTTCATCTTTTTATATTTAGATTTTTATTCAATGAATTATTAGTTTCATTTTTTAAGTATTTTATTTAAGCGATACAAAATAGGAATTATATCACTTTTGTACAGTTATATAAAACTGGTATTGGATTTTTCTACCAATTACTCTGAATATTTAAGAAACTGAAAAATAGTTCAATGACATTATGAAAGCGTTATGTATTTTCAAACCTGAATAAAAACAGGAAAATTCAAAACTGTCTTTCTTATGCATATGTTCATATAAATCAAGGAATACAACCAAAAGGTTCATTGTTTTGGGTCACGTGTTCGAAAACAGCTAAGTCGTCAAGAATGTTTCGAAAGTACATCAAACTGCAGATTCAAGTTAGGCATTATTCCAAATTTACAAGTGCGCTCACTTGAAAAAAAAACGTTCAAAGTTCGTCGGATCTTTCAGGAATGTTCTTATTTATAGCTAGAACAATTAACATTGGCTTGTCGTATTCACGCGTGATATCTGCACCTGGAAACCAAGTAGAATACTGACTTTTGAAGTGAAACCGTATGACATTGTACAATGTAATACTTGCCTTGAGCTATTCTAACTTGAATTCCCGTCATATGTACAGATAAGCATCTTAATCCCGTTGGTAAGAAGCATAAACTATTATAAAAATAAAGTCGTAATAAATTAAGGTATGTTATCGTATTTAAAAGTAATAAGGAACATTTGAAATAAATCAGGTATGTGCAAAAAAAGAAAAAAGAATTAAGTCGAAAGAAAACAAAACATTCGAATATAAACTGTGCGTCGGTAGTTTTAAATACTATAGCATTTTTCACCACGTAATAAAACAAGTAAAATAACACAAAATAGCTAAAATAAAAATCTTATAATGCGGTTCAAAAAGCCTGTTAACTCTGTGTAAGTTATTTTATTATTGTTGGGTGGTTATTTTTAGAGCTAAGTCATATTGGGCTATCTGATAGGCCCGGCATGGCCAAGTGGTTAGGGCGCTCGACTCGCAGTCTGCGGGTACGCGGGTTCGAA
>NW_013674051.1:21466-30096 GCF_000517525.1 Limulus polyphemus
GTGGGGGCATTATAATGTGACGGTCAATCCCACTATTCGTTGGTAAAAGAGTAGCCCAAGAGTTGGCGGTGGGTAGTGATGACTAGTTGGCCTCCCTCTAGTCTTACACTGCTAAATTAGGGACGGCTAGCGCAGATAGCCCTCGTGTAGCTTTGCGCGAAATTCAAAAACAAGCTTTCTGATATGTCCTCTGCGGAAACAGAACCCCGGATTTTAGCGTTGTAAATACGTAAACTTGCCGCTGTCCCATCGTTGGACATCAATTATTGTATTTATAACTTAGTACAGAAAAATATCTGAACAAACAAAGTTCTTTTTCTTTTTATGCAAATATGCCATTTTGCTTGTTTTGTTTTCTCAATTTCTCTTAATATATTCATTTAGGATTAATCAAAATTTCTTTAGCTATCTGAACTTCGTAAGATAATATTGAGATTACAGCCGAAAATACCACTAACAGCGAGAGGACCCAACTGATGAATCGACGCATTCTCATAATTATAACTGGCTATCTTTATATCAATCACTGAGCTAGTTCATACATTAAACTGGCTATCTTTATATCAGTCACTGAGCTAGTTTATGGATTAAACTGGCTATCTTTATATTAATTACTGAATTATTTCATACATTAAACTGGCTATCTTTATATTAATTACTGAATTATTTCGTACATTAAACTGGCTATCTTTATATTAATTACTGAATTATTTCGTACATTAAACTGGCTATCTTTATATTAATTACTGAATTAGTTCATACATTAAACTGGCTATCTTTATATTAATTACTGAATTAGTTCATACATTAAACTGGCTATCTTTATATTAATTACTGAATTAGTTCATACTATTAAACTGGCTATCTTTATATTAATTACTGAATTAGTTCATACATTAAACTGGCTAGCTTTATAACAGTTACTCGGTTAGTTTTTATTCTTGATCTATCTTGGTAGTTTGCAATCTATATAGATAATACAGTTGCATTTGTCTGTCCGGAACTTCTCTCGCAAATTTCTCCATCAAACGCCACAAATCTCATATCGTTAGCAAAGCCTTTGTCCGAGGAGTCCGGATTGCACATTCGATTTTCCATTCGGAATTACCTTACCTGTATATTGCTTACTCAAACTTTTTAATGCAACGAGTATGCTATTGTGATGGCACACTGTCGTTCTCATCACGTGACGACTGGCTTCGATTTCAACTTTAGTTCTCTGTATTTGCAAATTATTTCACACAAACAACACTTAACCCGCGTGTAATTTCCTAAAAAAATTAACATTTCACTAAATAAAATTGCCATGGGCTTTCTCGACTTACTTTGTTCTAAAATATGCATGTGCAGATTGTTCAAAACCATATGCTTATCACTTTGTGAACAAGCATTCAGAGGTTTCTGCATAATGAGCTAAGTTTGCCTTCGTTACAACTTTACACTAACTTTACTTTGCAATAATTTAGCTTGGTTCGTTTCATTACATAGACTTGCTATAAACATTTTTAGTTACTTTTTTCTTTAGTACGGGTTTTATTCTTCGTTTTTCTGAGCTTCTTTGTTTCAGCTCATAAAATCTTGTCATAGACTGGACACTCATAGGTGTTTCATACTCTGTATACTATTATAAATACTATTACTTTACTTTATTGTTTACTTTACGTGTAGTTTTCTAAAATAATAAAGGGGCGTGTCTGTTTGTCTGCGTGACCGCCATAGCTCCAAGAGGAAAGAACCTAGAACCCTGAAATTTGGCACACATGCTAAATTGACTCTGAGGGTGTGCACCTAAGTATTATTACTAATCTACGTGCGTGCATGCAAAACGTGAGCGCATCTTTTCATGAGGCAAGCTAGCGAAGAACTACATAGAAAAGAAACGTGACCACCATAGCTTAAAGTGGAAAGAACCCAGAAACGTAAAATTTTGCACTCATACTAAGTGAACCCTAAGGGCTTGCACCTGGGTATTGTTACTTATCTTATCCACGTGCGTGCGAGCATGCGTATCTTTTTAATGCGGCAAACTAGCGAAAAACCACATAGAAGAGAAGTGGTTCCTTATATAACAACTTCTAATATATAGAAAAGCCAGTGCGTTTTGGTCAAATGCGTTCCAAGAATGGCTTTTATGTCATGTTGCTTAGCAAAAATGTATATAGGTTATACTTTTATCCTAAAATGGGTTCAGAATACACACACACACACTATCAACCTAATAACCCGAACGAAGCCGGGTACTTTCGCTACTTATTAAATAAAGTTACGTCTACGTGAGTTTGTTTGACTGACCACGTAATTATTTTTCAAATATACCAGTCTAACACATAATGCCTGCAATATAGCGTACCTTTAATGTCATGCGTGAAAATGATAGACTAACTCAAATTCAAGCGAGGTACTGAAAAGTATCGCAAATATTTTGCTAGTATTAATTAGAATTATATTGTTGTCGTCTAATGTAAACAAAGGTGCCAGTTACTTTATATTTACATACTTTAACCCGATCTCATGTTCGTTTTTTTTTGTTGTTGTTCTTGTTGTTGTTGTTGGATAAAGAGCCTATAAAATTAGCTATATTCGCTGTAGCTTTAGTTGCTATAGTTTATTCACAAAAATATATTTCTAGTTTGATACAATAGAAAAGTAAACTTAGCACACTTTAAAAACAAATCTGTAGAGTTATCGTGGAAAAAAATCGTGAAACAAGTTGACAAGTTTAAAAAAGAAAACGTCCCAACGTGCTCGAGTTAAAAGGTAAAACTGGCTATATTTTTTAAAGTTGGTAATACATACCACACTTTTCAGAGATATACTCTCTGACAATATCATGCAAAGCAAATTAAAATCAGGTATAGGTATTTAAAAGACAGAAGACAAAAGTAGGGAAGTGGCTGGAATAAGAATATTGATATATGTCCTGAGAAATAAGTCAGTTAAGTCGTCAGAGAGAAAACTATGACTCTGCGAACACTATACGAATATAATCCATGTAGCGGGGGTTTGGAAATGGGACAAGCAAAAATATACCTTCCCAAATGATTCTGGCTTCTCTAAAACAAGCAGATTAACAGCATCTACTATTAGAACAGCACAAAGGAATGATTGTAAGATGAGTAAAATAGACACTCAGTAATCTAAACGAAAGTTAGCTGCAGTCAACATAGCATTAATTTACACAAGATAAGTCAACTGTTTAATGTTTAAACAATTAAGTGTTTTAGTCAGACAAGAAATGACTTATTCTCGTTATCTTCGTTTTCTATTATTTTGTTCTCAACTTGAGAGGGCGCTAGTTTTGTAATTGACCATGAATTATATTTCGATGTTTAATTGCTTATTCATTTCACCGTTATCGCCACACGCTACCGCTTGTTTCTTTTCGCTCTTTAACTCCAACCGCTCTTTTATTTTGAATAGTTTTTCATTTCTTGTTGATGCCTAAATCTTCAACTCGTTTTGCATTTCAACTCATAATTGAAATTAATACAACGAAACAGTAAGCTAAAAATGTACTAATCAACGAGATCTTAATAAAGTTTGATTCACTTGCTTAAAGATGCCAAATAGAATATACATAGCAAGAACTGACGATTGTCTAGCAAAATGTGGCCTTGAATAGGATTAACATGTTTCGATGCTTCCTCTGAAGTGGAATTCACCTTCTAATTTATAACAAAAGAAATATTCATACCTTTGTGGCCCCCCAGTGGCACAGAGGCATGTCTGCGGACTTACAACGCTAGAATCCGGGTTTCGTACCCGTGGTGGGCAGAGCATAGATAGGCCATTGTGTAGCTTTGTGCTTCATTAAAAAAACAAACAAATACCTTTGTAAAGAATTAACAGCTCTGGAATTTCTAGATAAGACCAGAAAAATCATATAATAAAGTAAAATTATTTTTAATGTTTACCTGTTTATTTGAATTGGAACGTTTGACTTAACTAAACAAATAATTTTACATTTAGAACTTTATGGTAGAAATCTCAAATTTCAAAACTGAAATACTTAATCATCACATGATTATAAATACAGTAGTTCATAAATTATAGCTTTAAAATCATCATACTAAAGATGTTCACGAGGTTTATATAGCTTACGACCAAACTTTCTAAGTGTATTTACTTTCTTCAACGAACCACGTGTGAAACAACAATGTGCAGACGCCCTCTTAAGGTATGGTTATTTTTCTCAGGTTATTAAGGATGCTGAAAATAATTAATTTCATCGTATTTTGTGCTAATTTATTTTCATTTCTTAGCTCCCTCAAGGAAAACGAGGTGTGTCTAATGTCCTACTCTGAAATAAAATGATATACTGAAAGAATAAAACTTAATGAGTACAAATTGATGCATGACGCAAAATAAATACTAGCCCCCCCCCCCCCAGTGGCACAGCGGCATGTCCGGACATACAACGCTAGAAATCGGGTTTCGATACCCGTGGTGGGCAGAACACAGACAGCCCATTGTGAATCTTTGTGCTTATATTCAAACAAACAAAATAAATACTAATTTTCATAACGATAATCAGCCTCAGAAACTCATGTGTTTGGCGTCTTCTCTCTCTCTCTCTTATAGAATATTTTGTGTATATTATTATGCAATATTAGAAACCATATTACTACCTATTTTTATGACAAAATGTAATTCTAATCAATAACAATCAAGTAATGATCTTTTCACATAAGCGTATACTAAATATTTTGAATGAAACAGTTATTCGTATGCATATCTGTTATGATAATACTCAGTTTTCGTCTGTCCTGAAAATGCGCGCGCACTTCATTTCAACGTATGTCAACAAAAGCCGGATGTAAGCAAGTGGACTTATAGATTTCGGGGTGTGCGATTAGAATTCTTTTGTACTATTCTAGAAATCGTGTATTTTAAAGAAGTACTTTTGCAATATAGATAATAATTTAACCGCAAATGTTTTGTGGGTCTCTGCTAGTTTACTATTAATTTCCTCGATCTTTGTCTTAGTGCTACGAACTTTTTCGTCGTTGTTTTCTCTTCTCTTATAAGGTTTTGTTTTCAGCTTGGCTGAACGCGTCTATGTGATTAGCACACTCAGACTGTGAATCGAAAGATTCATGGGTCGCGACCCGCTGTTCCAAACATTCGCTCTATATTTTGGAACTGTGGATGCGCTATAAGAATGACAGTAAAATCCCACTGTTCGATCAGACAAGACTAGCCCAAGAGTTGGCAGTGGATGCTGATAGCCCTCTCATATAGATGTTCGAAAATCTAAAACAAAAAATAATATTTTTTAGTTGGAAGCAAAAAACCAAATTCACTTGTGTAGCCATCTTTTTTTGTGTGTGAATCATAAAAGTAGCCTCTCAATGTGAGCCTTTCCCTCTGGGTCCTGATACACTCATGGTTGTTAGAAAATTCCCGCAATGTGGTAACATGTATACACAGTACACAGCGTAATAGAACGTCGTTTACTCTGGTAAGAAGTGTACACTGAGCAAATATGCGATAAAGTATCTGGTATGAACGTTACATATGTTTCTAAGTTGTTTTTTATTGACGATTATTTCCCACAACATATCAAGCCATCGCGTATGTGATTTTTATGATGGATTTTATTTTGTTGCTATTCAAATAACTCTGGTTCAAGGTATCTGTCTAAATGTGTACTCTTGGTGTAATCAATCAGCACTGAATCTTAGATAAATAGTCTAGAATTATGATTACCTTCTAACATTTAGCAATCAGCTCATTTGTGTCAATCTATATATTAGAAGATATTCTCAGGTTGAATACTTGGAATGTTAAATTACATGGTTTAGGCCTAATATAAAACTAGCTGTAAACTAGATCTATTGGGAATTTGTTTCAGATTAAGTTACCATGTTTGGTATGCTGCTAACTGTAAACTAGATTTGTTTCAGATTAAGTTACCATGTTTGGTATGTTGCTAACTGTAAATTATATCTATCTGAATTTGTTCTCATCATCTAAAATATTAAACTGGCATAAAAGTTTCTCGTAGTATTATACGACACATGAATCATGAAAGTAAACAAATACTAAGAACCCACGAGTGAAAATATAGGAGAATATGTTATAATGTGTCAACCAGATCACATCCGTATAATCCAGTGTCGACGAATCTTAGTCACTAATAACTGGCTCATCAGGCCGGCTGGGATACGACAAACACGCTAGTTGGCTACGTACAATTTTGATATATATATATCATCCACTTCAACGAACATCGACTGCCATGGTGTGAACCACATTAAGCAAATGAAAGTCATTTACTCATCTAATTTTTACAGTAAGAATTAATAATAAAATGTTATATATTTTAAATGTCAACATAAATCGTTTGAATTTATATGTATTATTAATGTTTAAGTTAACTTTACTATCATTAAAAAAATGGCGAAAACCAGCATGCTAAATTTATAGTTTACGGGGTGGGTCAATGGGAGAAAATTACATTAGTAATTTTAAGAACCCATGGATATATTGGAATTTCTCAACCACAATACATCTGTCATATCCAGTGCCGACGAGGACTTTCGTCCAAAACCAGGGATCATTTGACCAGCTAGAAAACTTCACATACAACGTTAATAAGAAGGTCTACGTTTATGAAGGGTAGAATGGAGCTGATATCAATTGAATACTTTTTTTTTTTGTAGTGGAGGGGGATTCGGTTCCATTTTCCAATAATGCTGAATTGGCGGCTGGGATTTGGAGTACATTGGTCTTTAGATTTATTTAAATAATATATATAGAAATTGAAAATAAAAATAATTTATTTTGTTTAATATTATAGAAAAATACTTTGTTATATGTTGAAACTTATAAGCTGCTTGTTAACGGTTTCCAACAACGTAGGAAAGTTGTGTTGTTATCAAAATGACGTAACATTGTGTTTTGCTACTTCATTAGGGTCTTTTTCTCTCTGATGACTACTGACCGTTCATAAATAAACAATTTTACTGGGGTGTTGTTTCACGTTTTTTGGCAAGCTAGCCAAAATGGACTGAAAATCTTTACTTGCTGGCCAGACTAAGTAACCGAGTTAATTCTACAAGCCCAAACTCTCCCCAATTTTACTCTGTAGTTTTATAGCTATGCAATCGTAGTGTTACCATGGTAACAATAATCCTCGCTATCATTGGCTTCGATTATGCACGATCAAAGAAATAACACGTGACATGTTTGTTTTACGAAAGTGTTGTCTGGTAGACAGCTTAACATGGCATGTTTTTATCACATACCAGCTCTTTATATATACATATGCATATATACACACATACGTTGACGTATTATCAATGACATTTACGATGGCTCTAAGAAAGCTTAGATCAATAAAGTTTTTGATGTGCACATAAACCTCGAAGCACTTTCAAGCATATTTTTGACAGTTTTTTGTTATTCTTACCCTGATAAAAAAAAAAGCAACCAATAGGAGTATAGTTAAAATCTGTATAGCCAGTCTCGTTATTCCGCATTTAAATATGAAATCAAAAGTACATAAATCTCACCTCGTGGCTCCCGGCTGATGGTGATAAGCCTACAAACCTTCGTATTGTATTTTATTTGTTTGTTATTAAACTGAGAAAGAAGTAGCCAGTGTGAGATCCCACCTGACACATGAGGTCTTTATCTGACAGAATTAGAAACTTTTTGTGTTGAAAGATACAGGCTTAAATTGAATAAATACTTTATAAATTAATTATTACTATTATAAACTAAGAACATAGCGCGAAATGGCCGGACATTTTAATGTATGTGAAGAGCTTTTTTTCAATTAAAGTGTTGTCATAGACATAACTATAATGTTCCAAAGACTTGGATGTTTGTGATAAACTTTTGTAGGCTATGTGTGACCACATATATAACTAAAACGTTCAAAAGTTTTGATTAAAGTAATGAAAACACTCAATAATATATATTACGAAAATATAGCAAAATAATAATTGTTTATGATAATAATAATTAATGAAAATAAGTGTTTAAGATACACTATAGTTCTGGGAAATATCAAAATCATTGAATGAAAGATTAGTAAGAGTCCTAACACAGTACCACCTAATGTATTAATATAAACAGAGTTTCTTGTGAAAATAATAAGTAGACAAAGTAAATGATAAAGGAAGAGAAACTCATTTTTATGTGGAGCAACCATAGGAAACGACGTTGTAAACGTGACCTAAAGATTTCATAAGAATAAATTTAGATAGCTGATTGATCCCCTCTCTATGACTAACGTCAGGTATGAAATGGTCTTCTTGTAGTTCATGAGAAAATATCATTAGGACCAACTATAGCACGTCACGTATAAAATGGTATTCTTGTAGTGGATGAAGAAAATATCATTAGGACCTACTATAGTACGTCACGTATAAAATAGTCTTTTTGTAGTTGATGAAGAAAATATCATTAGGACCTACCATATCACGTCACGTATAAAATGGTCTTCTTGTAGTTGATGAAGAAAATATCATTAGAACCTACCATATCACGTCACGTATAAAATGGTCTTCTTGTAGTTGATGAAGAAAATATCATTAGGACCTACCATATCACGTCACGTATAAAATGGTCTTCTTGTAGTTGATGAAGAAAATATCATTAGGACCTACCATATCACGTCA
>NW_013674052.1:0-4210 GCF_000517525.1 Limulus polyphemus
AAGGGTGGATGTACAGATACAGACATTAGTGTAGTGGATGTACAGATACAGATATCAGTGAAGGTTGGATGTACAGATACAGACATCAGTGAAGGGTGGATGTACAGATACAGACATCAGTGAAGGTTGGATGTACAGATACAGACATCAGTGAAGGGTAAATGTACAGATGCAGACATTAGTGAAGGGTGGATGTACAGATACAGACATTAGTGAAGGGTAAATGTACAGATACAGACATCAGTGAAGGTTGGATGTACAGATACAGACATCAGTGAAGGGTAAATGTATATTTACATCTAACCTGTTGCAGAATGTATGAAACTTCTGTCTGAAACCATGCCATGCACTGAACTTATTAGGTCACCAGGGGACGCTCTGTTGATTTTAAACAAATGCATGTTCAGCCGAAGCAGAACATATTCAAGTCATAAGTTCAGATATTCGTTTCTTGGCTACGACTCAGCGAAGGTGATCTCATATGATAGTACATTACGTGAGTGACAACTGACGTAATAAACACAGAATGTTCATCGTTATGAATAAAACATTAGGCATATTTGTTATATCAAATAAAGATAACCTATTTAAATTCAAAACAAAATTTCAGATGACTTATTCTCTTAGTTTTGGGTAGTTTATCATTCTTGAAACTATTTCTAGTTTCTCATTTAAGACAAAACTATTAAATTTAGTTTCATCCTTTCTTGGCATTTATCGATCATCTTAATATATTCGTTATCCATTTCTTCTTAATACAATCGCGCTCGGGCCAAAATCTTCGTTCGTCATACTCCAATAACGAACACGAACTTTAAGATTAATTAGTTACCTTATAAATGAAACGTTTCAGTAATGTGTACCTAATTTAGGATTAGCTATTTATTTTATAAATTAAACGTTTCAGTAATGTGTACGTTATTTAGGATTAGCTATTTATTTTATAAATTAAACGTTTCAGTAATGTGTACCTAATTTAGGATTAGCTATTTATTTTATAAATTAAACGTTTCAGTAATGTGTACGTTATTTAGGATTAGCTATTTATTTTATAAATTTAACGTTTCAATAAGGTTAATTATTTGCCCAGTAAATGAAACGTTTATAGGGTCGAGAACGTCACGTGACACCAAAAGTAGGGCTAGTTGTGTAGTTACTTATTTAAAATATATATATATTTATTTTGCTGTAGTTTTACTCAAGTGATAACCACATTCATATTTTCGTTTGTAACATACTATAAATATATATATTACAGTATTTACTTTAATATTATTTCTCTGTTTAAATCAAGAAATATGTCGTTTACAAGTGTTCTGTATCTTTTAGTTTTAGATAAAGAAATATTCATTTTACGACTGTTTTTTATTATTATTCAGATCAAGAAATATTTGTTTTATAAGTATTATTCATTTTTTACATCAGGAAGTACATATTTTACAAGTACTTTGTATTGTTTAGATCAGCAAGTATTTATTTTACAAGTACTTTTATTGTTTAGGTCAGAAAGTATATATTTTACAAGTAATTTTTATTGTTTAAATCAATAATTATATATTTTACAATTACTTTGTATTGTTTAGATCAGCAAGTATTTATTTTACAAGTACTTTTATTGTTTAGGTCAGGAAGTACATATTTTACAAGTACATGGTATTGTTTAGGTCAGGAAGTATATATTTTACAAGTACTTTTATTGTTTAGGTCAGGAAGTATATATTTTACAAGTACTTTTATTGTTTAGGTCAGAAAGTATATATTTTACAAGTACTTTGTATTATTTAGATCAGGAAGTACATATTTTACAAGTACTTTGTATTTTTTAAAACAGGAAGTACATATTTTACAAATACTTTGTATTGTTTAGATCAGGAAGTACATATTTTACAAGTACTTTGTATTGTTTAGATCAGGAAGTACATATTTTACAAGTACGTTTTATTGTTTAGATCAGCAAGTATTTATTTTACAAGTACTTTATATTGCTTAGACCAGGAAGTATTATTTATTTTACAAGTACTTTGTATTTTTTAAAACAGGAAGTACATATTTTACAAGTACTTTGTATTTTTTAGATCAGGAAGTTCATATTTTACAAGTACTTTGTATTGCTTAGATCAGGAATTATATAGTTTACAATTACTTTGTATTGCTTAGAGCCGGAAGTATTATATATTTTACAAGTACTTTGTATTGCTTAGAGCCGGAAGTATTATTTATTTTACAAGTACTTTGTATTTTTTAAAACAGGAAGTACATATTTTACAAGTACTTTGTATTTTTTAAAACAGGAAGTACATATTTTACAAGTACTTTGTATTGCTTAGATCAGGAATTATATATTTTACAATTACTTTGTATTGCTTAGAGCCGGAAGTATTATATATTTTACAAGTACTTTGTATTTTTTAAAACAGGAAGTACATATTTTACAAGTACTTTGTATTTTTTAGATCAGGAAGTTCATATTTTACAAGTACTTTGTATTGTTTAGATCAGCAAGTATTTATTTTACAAGTACCTTGTATTGCTTAGAGCCGGAAGTATTATTTATTTTATAAATTTTTCATTGTTTAGATCAAGAAATATTTCGTTTACAAGTGTTTCCGAGAAAGAGTTTTAAAATCGAAGCTGTAGACAACAGTCTTAGTGACATCAAGTACTTCAAGTTTCAGGAGTTAGATCAACAATCTGTGGCCATTAAAGTTGCGAAATCCTTAGATGAACTTGTCGATAGAGTAAGTTGTTTAATTCTACTGTTGATCCTATGTAGGAACCATATTGATTTAATAACTTTTTTACTGGGGAGTTCCCCCTTGCATAGATAAAATTGCATTAATTTAAAAATCCTCTAAGTCTATGGCTGGTGGAGAAAAGCTTAAATATATTTCAACTTTTGTCACTTCCCTAATGGCGGTTCATCTTTGTTTAATGCCTCGTATGGTTATAAAAATCTTATCACACATATTCTTTTGTTTTTTGTTCAACTTGGAGCATGATGGTGGGTAAAACAAAATACGCGGCCAAGCTAATTAATGAATGAATATTTGTTGTACAATTCTTATCATTGTTTAATGTGTAGCTACCAGTTTAGTCGCCAATTTTGATGTCAATTCTTTAAGTCGCACACTCAATCCTTTTTTTTTGGCCACGCCGTTTTTTTACATCTAAAGTGTTTTTGATTAAATATCATGACGTTTTGTCAATATACGCCAACAAACCACAACAAGTAAGAAAGTGACACTCGATAGTAACCAACATTAGCTATAGGATCACAACCCTGTTATTCGGAACAGACCTTTACTTTACAGAACCGATCAGATTCTTTAAAATACATGGTATTAGTTTTTCTCTCTAAAATAGTGTTAATAACTTCCTTTATAGTAACGCCATGGAATCCAGAGTAACAGTTTCTTGTCATCACCCGTATGCACTCGGTACGGCCCGGTATGGCCAGGTGGCTAGGGGGCTCGACTCACAATCTGAGGGTCCCTGGTTCGAATTCCCGTGACACCAAACATACTCACTCTTTCAGCAGTGGGGGGTTATAATGTGACGGTCAATCCCACTATTCGTTGGTAAAATAGTAGCCCAAGAGTTGGCGGCGGATGGTGATGAGCGCCTTCCCTCTAGTCTTACACTGCTAAATTAAGGACGGCCAGCGCAGATAACCCTCGTGTAGCTTTGCGCGAAATTCAAAACAAACAAACAATACACTCGGTACAGCCGTATCAAGCATCATTATTTACGCTAATTGCTTAAGCTAAAATCGGGTGACGCTAAACGCTCATTAATTAGTAAATGTCATAAAATTTTGCAAATTTGTGCTTAAATGTTCCTAATGAATAATAACCGTCCACCAGTATGATTCTTTAGGAAACTTGAACTAGAAACTGTTTATCTAGTTTTCTTGACCTAACCAATACTTACGTATCTGCACGTGCACTCACTCTATAGTTTTGCTGAAAAAGTCATCCGTCTTCAATCCGAATGACTAAAAACCAAAAACGGTCCACTTTCACTGTTGGGTGAAGTTGCAGTAAAAATTTTAGATCGATGGGTCACATGAGTTTTTGCGTAGGCATGCGCAGAAATTTGGGTCCAATCCGAGTGTTTTTTTTGTTGAATAACTTTGTACATGTGGCGTATATTTAGACCGAATTTGACACCTAATTGTAGGTTGTAAAGATTTACCAGTGCACCAAAATCT
>NW_013674052.1:4378-7019 GCF_000517525.1 Limulus polyphemus
TGCACCAAAATCTAAAAAAAAAAAAAAACTATAAAAGTTAAGTATGTCTTTCTGAAAAAAAAATCAATAAGAATTGGAGTTTTATACCTCGTGTATTTCATAATGGATTACTTTCAAATTTGGTATGTGAGGTAAGAATCCAGTAAAAAACATCCACTGAGAATATGTGGTAGTTTGGATTACCATAGTCCGAGCTACAGATAGTGGAAAATCGCTAAACTATCATTACTGTAAATAATACACAGTGTGTCTTGATAAAATACTTAGCACGTGAATTTTACATATATATTTTTCCAGAGGGGTAAGGCCAGTCAGACGCCTGACCACTCTTTCATGGTATGTATAGCTACAACTTATATATTCAAACTTACTTTTATAAATTCAGTATACTACGTTGTGTGTATAGTTAAAATGGCTCAAGATTGAATCTCATAGCATTATATTTTCAAAAATTTACTGGGGGATCATACCCCAAACTCCACTTAGAAATGGCATGCTTTGCACACATCGTGTGTCACAATGGTTTGCTTCCTAAGGCAATGTTTTCGCTTGCATAAAACGTTCATAATCAACAGTTCAATAATGTTTCCTTTTGGTATGCCCCCCCCCCCCCAGGTAAAACTACATATAACTAGACGGGTTATATTTATATCTACATTAACAAAGGCCTTAACCTCACACTCTAAAATTGTGTATAGTCAGAAAGCTCGCATTTAGCATACACTAACAAAATGTTAATTTAGCATGTTAAGCCAATATAAATAATCAGAGGGCCTACACTTAGGCCTAAACTACAAAGTGCTTACCTTAGCATGTTAAGCCAATATAAATAATCAGAGGGCCTACACTAAAGTCTGCCGTAACAAAGTGTTTAACTTAGCATGTTAAAATTATATAAATTACCAGAGGGCCTACATTAAGGTCTACTCTAACAAGCTGATGAAAAGTGGATGATAATTAAGGCTATTACTGAGATATAATTTATCCTAAGCCTAAATCTGTATGTCGCTTTCTGAAAACCTCATGACCAGTACATCAACTAGACACGGGATACCGTAACTTTCTAAATAGCTTTACAAATAAACTGTAATTGGTGTCAGAATTGTCATAAGAAATGCCCATTTCCTGTTTTTGTTAGATGATTATTTTTGTCTGTTATGTTGATTGTTAGTTATGATTCACTGCTTTTACCTTAGGCCTACTTTTCATATCGTTATTGAACACAATCCTTTTGTGTCTTGGGAGCTTACGTTATTAACTGTTTCAAACACTACTGTTATGGCAAAGTATGCGAAGGGCGCGGTTGGAAATCTGTCTCAAAACAACCGGTTTTAGAACAACTTTTTTCGGTAAACACTAGGTAACAGTTCTAGAATGTACTTCGCAATAGTTTTCTTTCAACACGATGTTAAGTGTGTTGTTCACGTTCGACCAGCTAAGCCTTAATCCTTGGAAGACTGACTTTACTAGGCTTACAAAAACAAACGTTGTTTCATTATGGTATAGCTACACTGATTGTGGATTATTAATATTGAATGAATGGAAGTATCCAGATTAAAATAGATTACACTACGAGGTAACAAATAACAGTAATAAATAGAACAAAATAAAATTCCTATTTTAGTATATTCAATGCTCTATATTTCACACTTACACACAAAATATAATTACTCGATCACGATTTCAGCGCCACCAAAACATATCTTCCACAATGTTAGGCCTTGGTTTATTGATGTAATAAATAACATAAGTAAAACACGTATAATTAATCATAGGTGTTCGTGCAAGTAGTTTAAATCCTCATAATAGCACGAATTTGTTGTTGTTGTTATTAGCGCAAAGCTACGCAATAAGCTGTCGGTGCTCTGTCTTCCCGCGGGAAATCTAACCTCGGACGTTGAAAGTCAGTAAAACTTACCGCTGACCCACGGGGGGTCATATCCATAAAGTATTCTTCATTTGGAAAACAAAACAGCTATTTTAAACGGCTTAAGTCTGTTTGTCTTCTGGGTTATTCAATTAACTGTTATTTTTCTACATACTCGAGAATGTGATTCAAATACTTCAATTGAAGGATTTCTAGCCATACCTGAATCTAATGTTGTAATTTCTTTGGCACAGAGCGAACCACGCAGTGTCCTTAAGTTCAAGTTGACATGCAGAGGTGACACTGGAACAGTAAGTTATTTCTACAGAAACAGCGTCATTTTAAGTTTAAGTACTCAGTTTAGAATAGATGACAATGGAACTTGAAGTTTTAAAGTGTAAATAGAGATTGTAAGTTTAAGATATGTGTTGAGGTGGCAGTATAATTGTAACATGAGATTCTTTCATGAATATGAAAACTAATTATAATTGTAAACATTCACACAAAAGTGTTAGGAATTAGTAAACATACGCTTGTAGCAAGAAGTGACAACGGAACAATAAGATGAATTTAATAAAATAATTATATATTAAAGTGATAACCGTTTTAAGATAATAAACAATTAGATGAATTTAATAAAATAATTATATATTAAAGTGATAACCATTTTAAGATAATAAACAATTAGATGAATTTAATAAAATAATTATATATTAAAGTGATAACCATTTTAAGATAATAAACAATTAGATGAATTTAATAAAATAATTATAT
>NW_013674052.1:7388-10681 GCF_000517525.1 Limulus polyphemus
ATAATAACATATTAAACTTAGCTATTTTTTTCTTTCCTCTTATAAATAAAGCTTCCGCCTCAGTATTGTTTAAAATACTTCCTATTTTTTGAAAAGCTATTCAGATATATATATATATATATATTTATTTGCGAAAAGAATGCTTTTCGATTTACATTTATTTCTCATATTTTCTTTTCTACTTTCCTATATTATAAAAATTCATATTATTAAATTTGGTTTTATTTGTATTTTAGGAAGAAACTTACCTTATGTTTTTTTTGTTCCTTTAAGCCTTTAGAAATTAGTCTTTTTTATCTTCAGAACAAGATATTCTTACATGTAAATTTCTTTTGTTGCTTACTATTAGTGGTCTTCCTAAGTGTGTCTTTCCTTGAGATAAATATTTACAAATATCAACATTAACCTTTTTGTTTCATAAAAAATTATGCTTACACTTTTTCTTGTCATTTCCGTCAAAAATGAATTTTTCAGGTTTTTAAAAACTTCGCCTTAGAAAACTTCAATCTTTTATTTTACTCAAAAATAGTCCCAAATATATTTACTTTTTCCTCTTACTTCATTAAGAAATATTTCTTTATATGTTTGTTTTATCATATTTTCCAAACAGGACGAAATCTTCCTTCCCGTTACAGTGTATATTGAGGACGTCAATGATCACGCCCCCCTGTTTCAAAACACCCCCTATCACCTGGCAGTAGACGAGGTAACTTTCAGTAGAGCCGACCAGAATAAAAATAAACCTTACATGGAACATTACAGTACTTACTGGAAAAAAATACTTAATTATAAGTTTTTAATATGGATAAAAAACTAATATTAAGTACCTTTTATCGAGAGTATTCTTTTGTTTATATTTATAGAAGTTTTTTTACGCTGACTTGTATTCGTCCCGCACACACAAAAAAATATTGTTTTGTGTTATTATTCATAGGTAACATTTTGGATTGATAATTATTGTTTAAGACTCATAACGTACGTAAATTAATACGCAGAATTATACACGGACTTTTCTCTACTTTAAAATATTTTTATTACCTCGCAAATAAAAATATTTTAACGTACAGAAAATCCGTGTATAATTCTATATTTAGTACTGATATTTTTGGAGATGCACTTCTTTGATACTGAAATGTTAAATACTGATTTATTACAGTTGACTCCTGTGGGTCTCACCATCTTCCGAGGAATCCATGCTATCGACCGTGACAAGCCCAACACTGCGAACTCTGACGTCACATATTCGATTGTAGTAAGTTGACCTAGATAGTCGGTACTCACGAGATTTTTGACCTTCCTTTTTAATGTCATCCATTTGAAGAAGTTTGTTAAAATTATTTTTTCTTGACACTGACCAAGAGTGATAGTAGTATCTTAAAGTCATGTTACTCATTTTTATAAACATTTACATTTTATTTTTGAACATGATCATTACGTGTAACGATGCTGTAATGTTTACTCTTGCGGGGCGGATTATTGTGAATTATTTGGTGAAAGATTCTGTAAGGTCCAGTCTACTTAATGACAACGTAAGCGGTTTTTTTTTAATTGTTCACGAACTAACGATGGACTTACTTGACAAATAACGCTGAACATTCACTGACTTGCTAACTTCTCCTACAGTACCTACGGTACTTCTCGTATTTCTAGCACTTCGTTCATACACAAACTCAGTATTCAAGAAATTAAAAAAAAGACAAACATGATTAAAGAACGACGTAGACTGTAAATAAACATAAGAAAATCAAGCATAAAACACAGATCAACACAGTTTCCTCGTGTCTAGCAGTTAAGCCACGCGCTTATCACCTGACGTTAAAACTCCCCGTAGCCAAAACGAACGGTACGAACGTCTAAATTAAAAATATTGCCTTCAACAATAATATTATTCTAAGAACACGGCAACAACAGAACATTGTTACTTTTGTAGAATATTGACTAGCTGGCTTCTCGGCTCTTATAATTAATGACAATAAAGCATCATTAAAATATTAAAAGCGGGTAATTACACGATTTTATTTCTAATATAATTGCCTTTAGTTTTATTGCTACAGAATTTGTTATTAAGCCTAATGACCCCGTAGCAGAACGGAAGTAATTATGTTATCCTATTAAAAATAATGTTTGTTTTGACCGAATACGTTCGAAATTATTCACTTTTCGTGACCTCTTTTACAAGGCCAGTTTGAATGAAAGTAATAAATTTTACAGAAGAAGTTAAAGAAGGAAGTATTACAAGAAACAGAGTAAATTACATCTTATTTTTACGTGTGATTGTTTTAGCTGGTAAATTAATGGTTCGAACAAATAAATTAAGTTAGACAAAATTTATAATTTGGATAAATCTAAAAGTTTTCTAAACATTTATATGAAATTGTTTTAATGCACATAATGAACGATTAAGTTACTCTTAATAAAGAAAAATCATAAAAATTTGATAAACACAAACATCTGTTTGTTAGGCTAAAAATCTCTAGTGTAATTTCGGGATGTTGTAATATGAAGGATTTTTATCTATGAAACAGGGAGGAAATGAAGATAACGCTTTCGTTCTCTCGGATCCAATAGAGGGCATTCTTGTCGTGAACAAGCCTCTGGACTTTGATCACGGAGTTCGAGAGTTTAAACTACAAATTCAGGCTACAGTAAGTATTGTTCTCTGGTGGAACTGGGTTGCAAAATCGCTTACTGGTGCTTTATGTTTTTATGATGAAACCGTGCGTAATGAGAACTGAATAGAGAAAATATTTTATTGTTCTGTAATATTTCACCAACCTTTCGGGGAAAACTGAAGGTAGATTTTCTAATGTGACAAAGAGCCTTAATGATACGAACGCAATAGGCCTAATGTGTTACGAACAGTAGCACTTCTAAAAACTCATGTAATTAATAAATTCAAAATATAATTATCAATCAACAAACTTAAAAGTGTGTATGATAATCAGTTTCATACAATTGAATATATAAAAACATTTGTTTGTAATATGTTACTGTCAGCTGTGATATGGTACTGTCAGTTGTGATATGATACTGTCAGCTGTGATATGGTACTGTCAGATGTAATATGGTACTATAAGTTGTAATATGGTACTGTCAGCTGTAATGTGATGCTGTCAGCTGTAAGATCTTACTGTCAGTTGTAATACGGTATTGCCGGCTGTAATATGGTACTGTCAGCTGTAATGTGATGCTGTCAGCTGTAAGATCTTACTGTCAGTTGTAATACGGTATTGCCGGCTGTAATATGGTACTGTCAGCTGTAATGTGATGCTGTCAGCTGTAAGATCTTACTG
>NW_013674052.1:11629-12595 GCF_000517525.1 Limulus polyphemus
GTTCATAACATCAGTGTATTAAGACTCGTCTCGAGTATAAAATCACCCTAAGTGAGTTGTTCATAACATCAGTGTATTAAGACTCGTCTCGAGTATAAAATTACCCTAAGTGAGTTATTCATAACATCAGTGTATTTTGACACAAAATGGTGTGAAAAGAACAGCTAATGTTGGTAGTAGAACAAGTTTTTTTTACAGTTTCAGTAGCATTCGTGAGAAGAAAATAAAAGTAAATTGAAAATACAGAAAATGATATTGACCTATCAAGGAACGCTATTTATAGAATATCCTGAAAAGATCTCGCCACCAGAGTGCAGATCTTTACTAGAACTGGTAGAGGTCAAAGGTGAAGGTAACGTAATATCCTGTAGATAAACTATTGCATGTTCATGAACAAAACATGACTTTGTTTTATATTGAAAATAAGTTTAAGGTATAGTTTTATTCGAATGTTTCATCTGACGATACTTTGGGTTGCAGGGAACGAACAAGGTTTCTTCGATATTGACGTACAAACTGGGGAACTATTTCTAATCAAAGAAATCGACCTAGAAAGCCTGACTAATCCTGTGATCACTCTTAAAGTCCAGGTAGGAATGTAGAAACCAGTCCAATAATTATCAGCTTTTAGGCTTATGGAAGTTTTTACTGATGGAAGGACGAATATGAATGCTTTAGTTCTATGTTTTATAAATTATTAATATCTATCAATACACGTTAGTTAATATTATCCTGATATCTATCAATACATGATCAATTAATACCATTCTGATATTTATCAACACATGATCAGTTAATGTCATCCTGATATTTATCTATACTTGATCAATTAATATCATCCTGATATTTATCAATACATAATCAATTAATGCCATCTTGATCTTTATCAATACATGATCAACTAATGTCATCCTGATATTTATCGATACATGATCATTTAATGTCATCCTGATATTTATCGATACA
>NW_013674052.1:13595-20931 GCF_000517525.1 Limulus polyphemus
ATCATTTAATGTCATCCTGATATTTATCGATACATGATCATTTAATGTCATCCTGATATTTATCGATACATGGTCATTTAATGTCATCCTGATATTTATCGATACATGATCAATTAATATCATCCTGATATTTATCAATACATGATCAATTAATGTCATCCTGATATTTATCAATACTTGATCAATTAATGCCATCCTGATATTTATCAATACTTGATCAATTAATGCCATTCTGATATTTATCAACACATGATCAGTTAATGTCATCCTGATATTTATCAATACATGATCAATTAATGTCATCCTGATATTTAACAATACATGATCAGTTAATGTCATCCTGATATTTATCAATACATGATCAATTAATGTCATCCTGATATTTATCAATACATGATCAATTAATGTCATCCTGATATTTATCAATACATGATCAATTAATATCATCCTGATATTTATCGATACATGATCATTTAATGTCATCCTGATATTTATCGATACATGATCATTTAATGTCATCCTGATATTTATCAATACTTGATCATTTAATGTCATCCTGATATTTATCGATACATGGTCATTTAATGTCATCCTGATATTTATCGATACATGATCAATTAATGTCATCCTGATATTTATCGATACATGATCATTTAATGTCATCCTGATATTTATCGATACATGATCAATTAATGCCATTCGCTAAAAATCATTGATTTCTATACATCTACAAAATGGAGAGTTGGACCAAGAGAAAGGTAACTATCCGTCGACTACACTGTAGTTTTAAATATATACTTTGTTTTGGTTGTAACCCTCACGTATATACTTGTAATATGTTTAATGATACGCGAATACAATGATACAATGATACGCGAATCATAAACCCTTGGATTCACAAACAGTGAATGTCAGCCACTAGGCCAAGCTCTGCCTCACATAAATAGGTCACTCTAATAGGTACGTTTCGAGTACTAAGCGAGAAACGGAAAACACCGATAACCGTAGTGAATGTCTGTCTTTATAAGACGTGGAACTACCAGTGGAGTAACTAAATGTCAGTAATGTAAGTGGAACTGCCAGTGGAGTAACTAAATATCAGTGATGTAGTAATACTGGATTGTTTTACATAACCATTGATAAAAGAAAAGTGAACTTCTATGAAAAATAAAAATGTCAATATTTTCAAAGGTTATTTTACTTACAACAATTTTTAAATCACATTTCTGTATAAAATATACCTATAGGTAATGGTTGCTCACACGCATGCGTGGGCCGTCTGTCGGTCCTGGTGTATCATAGATTTTAACCACTTCTCTGACACGACGTTTAATAACATCTATATTGAGTTTGAAAGCAGAACTTACATTACTGACATTTAGTTACTACACTGGTAGTTCCACTTACATTACTGACATTTAGTTACTCACTGGTAGTTCCACTTACATTACTGACATTTAGTTACTCTACTGGTAGTTCCACTTACATTACTGACATTTAGTTACTCACTGGTAGTTCCACTTACATTACTGACATTTAGTTACTACACTAGTAGTTCCACTTACACACTGGCAATTCCACTTACATTACTGACATTTAGTTACTACACTAGTAGTTCCACTTACATTACTGACATTTAGTTACTCCATTAGTAGTTCCACTTACATTACTGACATTTAGTTACTCCAGTGGTACTTCCGCTTACATTACTGACATTTAGTTACTCCATTAGTAGTTCCACTTACATTACTGGGACTGGAGGGAAGGCAGCTAGTGAACACGAGGGATATCTGTACTAGTCGTCCCCAATGTGGGAGTGATGGACTAGTGGGAAGTCATCTGTGAACAAAAGGGCTATATGTGCTAATTGTCCCTAAGTTGGGAGTGATAGACTAGAGGGGAAAAGTCTTATTGGTTCTATGTTAGAAAAAACAGAGATAAATAAAAAATAAGAGGGAAATGGGGGGTGCAAAAAACGATAATCCTTAATATTTGTGAAAAATTATGAAACCAAATGTCAGTAATGTAAGTGGAGTAACTAAATGTCAGTAATGTAAGTGGAACTACTAGTGTAGTAACTAAATGTCAGTAATGTAAGTGTAGTAACTAAATGTCAGTAATGTAAGTGAAACTAAATGTCAGTAATGTATCACTCCCACATTGGGGACAATTAGCACATATAGCACTCGTGTTCACTAGCTGCCTTCCTTCTAGTCTATCACTCCCAACTTAGGAACGATTAGCACAGATATCCCTTGTGTTCACAGCTGACTTCCCTCTAGTCTATCACTCCCAACTTATGGACGATTAGCACAGATATCC
The DNA here is from genome assembly GCF_000517525.1 of Limulus polyphemus. Classification (NCBI taxonomy): domain Eukaryota; kingdom Metazoa; phylum Arthropoda; class Merostomata; order Xiphosura; family Limulidae; genus Limulus; species Limulus polyphemus. Next base: position 15,918 of record NW_013674052.1, read on the forward strand.
CTTGTGTTCACAGCTGACTTCCCTCTAGTCTATCACTCCCAAATTAGGGACGATTAGCACAGATAGCCCTTGTGTTCACAGCTGACATCCCTTTAGTCTATCACTCCCAAATTAGGGACGACAAGTACAGATATCTCTTTACAAGCCTTTCGTGAAATTCACTAAACAAAAAACAACAAAGTCCACAAGACAGTAGCGGCGAATTAATAAGGTTCACGTTTAGTGCTTCTCATGTGGCTGCATTCAAGATACACAGGCTTTCTTGATTTTATTGGATTCGTAAACTTGTTCTGGGAACCCGCCTAACATTAATTAACTTTAGAAGTGAATTATAATTTGCATTTTATGCTAATTCATTTACATCGCATCTGTTTAGTTAAACGTGTTTTTGCTTTGAATGAGTTGTAAGTTATCTTTCGCATCATTGTGATTCACTGAGTGTAAATCATTGTAGGTGATCAAAGGGGTAGCTGTTTTCTCGTGAGTCAAAAGCCGTTCGAGTCTGAGTGAAGCCATTTCATGTGGAAAATACCTTATATATATATATATTACACATCCATGTAAAATATCCTTATTCCCAACTACTTCTGATTAGCTCCCCCGGTGGCTCAGCGGTAAACCTGAGGGGTTATAGTGGGCAGAGTACAGATAATCCATTGTGTAGCTTTGAGCTTGACAACAAAGAAACGTATAAAATATCCGAATTATTTCTGAATGTCATAGAAAAACGAAATCGAAACTGAGGAAAGTTTCTTTGTTACCAGAGAGTATTTTGCACTTATTAACAGGATGACGACATTGGGCTCGCACGAGGATAAATTGAACAACAGTCGTTGCTGTTTGAAAGAATTCATACGTTGTACTTACTTTCTCTCAACATTCTCAAAATTCATTTTGATTGAACACGCAACTAGCTAGCGTGCCCAGAATGTGAATCCGTAAATTCGTGGTTCGTGTCCCGTTGCCATAAAATTCTGCTCTACACTATGAGGCTGTGGGTGCACTATAAGAGCGACAGTCAAATCTCATCATTTGGTCAGACAAGAGCAGTCCAAGAATTGGTCGTTGGTGCCGTTAAGTAGCTGCCTTCCTTCGAGTCTGTCAGTTGAAATTAGGATAAGGTTTTCGCAGATAGACCTTGAGAAGCTTTGAGCAAAGGTTGTAAAACAAACAAACGTCCACAGACTTTGCACTCCTTACTGCCCCATGGTCAATTAAAAATATCCCGGGCAAAAGTAAGTTGTTACATTTCCAACTCATCCCTCTGTAGTAGCTGGATTTTCACCAGTTTCAGTCTGAGTTGAATAAAGAAGTTTCATTAGTTATCAGCAAAATAATTTTGTTTTTGTTAGGACTTCTCAAAATATTGGAAATCTATACACTTTATAACAGGGTAAAGTCAGAAGGTTTGTTTCAGATGTTCGTTAAAACCTACATAATGGCTCTACGTTAGGCGTCTCTAATGTTTGAATTGATAGACTAGAGAGAAAGTACCTAGTCAGAAGCATCCGTATTAAATTCTTAGGTTTCTCTAATCGAATAGTAGGATTTACCGTTACTCCTATAACACACCCACAGCTCTATAATGTGAATGCGATTTTGTAGCAGCGGGACGCGACCCATGGATCCTCGAGTTCATAGTCCGGCATGCTAAGTACTAAACCATAATGGGTCCGCTCTTTTTGGTGCGAGCAGTTGACGTATCTTTAGTGGTGATGAGTCCGCTCTTTTGGGTGAGATCAGTTGACGTATCTTTAGTGCTGGTGGGTCCGCTCGTTTTGGTGGGATCAGTTGACGTATCTTTAGTGCTGATGGGTCCGCTCTTTTGGGTGGGATCAGTTGACGTATCTTTAGTGCTGGTTACGCCCTCTAGTCATTGATGGGCAAAATACAAATAATTTGAGAAAAAAATTGTATATTTCTAATTCGTTTGAGAATATCCGTATTGTTCCTACGGGTTTAAGCTGTAATTGGTCCCGCGAGAAAGCGGTTATACAGTGGAGTAGAGAGATGTTTAACACTGGGGGAGGGGGCAAACAATGGCATGGTCTCCCTTACAACACAGAAATTAGTATTTTTATATAAGTCTGGAGACAACAACACGCAATCGGTTCTTTTCATTATTTCTCTCTCAGCATTAAATCTGTTGGCTTATAACACTAAAAATCGGGTTAAAATACCCGCAGTAGACAAAATACAGATAGCCTATTGTGTTTAATGATAATCAAATGTGAATAGAAAAAATGTTTGAAATGTTGGGGGGGGGGTAAGCAAACGATATCCCGAAAAGCTTTTTCCCTTTCGTTCCTACTTCACTGTTGCAGCTTCAATGTGGCTTCTGGAGATGCTCTGGCTTACATTCATTTGACAAGATGGATATTTCTGTCCACTTCGTGAGTGGTGGCGGCCTGAGCTTTTAAGACTAACTCCACTGCCGGAAACAATGGATTTTCAGATAAAAGTTAATTGCGGTTCTGTCGTCATTCACGTTTATCACCCACTCGAGAAAGAAAGGTCATTCCACAAGATGACCCTTCTAACATGTAGCCTAACTTTCTAAGCCCTTCACACACCTACTTCTGTATGGAAATGTTTCTCGAGATGAGACTAGAAGGACCAGTGAAAGAGATGGCGAGAATATGCCACGTGGTTTTTGTGTTACTGGAACATCACTCCTCGCGGAAAGCGAAACTGGTGACACTCCCGCCTCACGTGACTTGGAACGAGTGTCTGTTCTCACTCCCAATCTTTACGTTGACCTTACTGTTTCTTCGTGACAATGTCTAAACAAAGGGAATTCGTTCATACAGTTTTGTGTGGGTCATAAGAAGAGAACACGTGAATTCAACGGTTTTTACGAAATAATTTCATGCAAACAGCTGTCGAGTTTGGTCGAGAAAGATTTAAAGTTGCGGCACGATTGAGTAGAATCATTTCTGTCTGCCATTTAAAACTCAAGTTATTATTTAGCTACATATGATACTAACTTTCTGCCATAATGGCTCAAAGAACAACAAACTATGCGATGTCGATCTAAAGAACTTAACACCTTAAGAGCAAAACTATGTTTTAAACGTTACCACTTTTCAATCAGTTAGGCTTAACGCTTTGGGATTGTTCTAAAAATTAGCCTTTTCGGTCAATTAGGCTTAACGTTTCGGGAATGTTCTAAAAACTACCATTTTCTTTCAATTACGCTTAATGCTTAGAGAAGGAGAAATATATATGTGGGTGGTGTAGTATTTAGTTTTTTTCTCCAACAGTAACATCTCATTTATAGATTTTCCCACACTACACCACCCACATTTAGTTTACTATACAACAACACGTGCGAGTAGGTAGGGGAATGCGGCGAGTGAGATCGCACTTCCTAACTTGCATTCATATATGTATAAATAGCCTCAGATGTCATCAAAGCCCGAGTGGGCATGCCTTTAGACCTCCAATATTGGCTTCGCCACTCAAATACAGCCAAACCAGTTCATCTAAAACTTTGATTTACCCGATCCTTACAGTTGGCAATGTAAACATAAACATCAGTGCTGACACCTAGAGAACACATTGGGCTATCTACTGTGCGCACCTCGGATTTTAGCGCTGTAATTCCGTAGACTTACCGCTATCCCACAGCTTCTATAAAATGTTATTGTGTGTTAACACGGAGTGTTATAACTACAAACATAAATCCTAAAACAGTTTAGATTTTAAAATAACACATGATAATATAAACATAATTAAACATGCGGCGTGTTAAATTACAACAAGTATATTTCGGACAAGCTTATTGTTATATATTCATAGAAACATGTGTGTTTGAAATAATGATTTAGGACAAGTTTTACAAGAGTGTTCATGAACTACGAACGCCCGCGTAATATATATATATGAAAACAAAGAACAAATTGGGCCCATACAGTTTTAAGCCTCGCCTTTCAGTGTTTTCATTAAAACCATATTATGAACGTCAAACTATCCTGTTATCTCACTGGAGAGTTTTAAGGGCTGTCTACCTCACGTTTGGTACATGACGTGTCATTTGTATCTTTTAGCAGTCAGAGTCAGACCCAGAATCGTGAACAATTGGGTGGTTTTCACGTATTCAAGGAGAGTAGGTGGCGCTGGACATGGCACAACTATCTTTATAAATATGAACAATTATGAAAGATCGTGTTCTTACTTTACTTTTATCATTAATGGTTATTTTTCCAACATTAGAACATAAAGTTTGATTACTATCCTTGTACTAAAATTTCCTAAATATGTCAGTCAAAAAATATTTTCATGAATAATTCATACCACGTGCTTATTAACTTGACATAATAGCTCTGTATTAATATATCTTCTGTTGGATATTCTAATTTTGTCATACTTTAATGCCAGGTTTCCCAAAATGAGTAAGTACGGTACATTCCACACGAAACTAGTACGGTACATTCCTCAGGAAATTAGTACGGTACATTTCACAGGAAACTAGTACGGTACATTCCTCAGGAGACTAGTATGATACATTCCTCAGGAAACTAGTACGGTACATTCCTCAGGAAACTAGTATGATACATTCCTCAGGAAATTAGTACGGTTAGCTTGTTTCATCCTCAACCTACGAGTGGAAGCTGTTGTCGTGTTGAGAGTTGTTTACCATAGCTTGTTTGAACCTCAACCTACGAGTGGAAGCTGTTGTCGTGTTGAGAGTTGTTTACCATTGGTAAATAACTCTCAACACGACAACAGCTTCCACTCGTAGGTTGAGGATGAAACAAGCTATGGTAAACACCTATCAACATGATAACAGCTTCCACTCGTAGGTTGAGGTTCAAACAAGCTATGGTAAACAACTCTCAACACGACAACAGCTTCCACTCGTAGGTTGAGGATCAAACAAGCTATGGTAAACAACTCTCAACACGACAACAGCTTCCACTCGTAGGTTGAGGTTCAAACAAGCTATGGTAAACAACTCTCAACACGACAACAGCTTCCACTCGTAGGTTGAGGTTCAAACAAGCTATGGTAA
>NW_013674052.1:21609-28433 GCF_000517525.1 Limulus polyphemus
TCGTGTTGAGAGTTGTTTACCATAGCTTGTTTGAACCTCAACCTACGAGTGGAAGCTGTTGTCGTGTTGAGAGTTGTTTACCATAGCTTGTTTGAACCTCAACCTACGAGTGGAAGCTGTTGTCGTGTTGAGAGTTGTTTACCATAGCTTGTTTGAACCTCAACCTACGAGTGGAAGCTGTTGTCGTGTTGAGAGGTATTTACCATAGTTTGCTTTACGTGAAATACAGTTAGTTTTATTTACATAAAGTTATCAAACAAAATAATTTCATTACGAGTGTTTTATGAGCTTCTGATAAACTCACCTTTTCACTAGACAACTATTCTTATCCACATATTCTTGTCACATAGAAATAAGATCAAATAAAACACGTTCAAAAATAAATGAAAATATAGCAATCATCAAGTTACTTTTTTTCATTGATTGGACCGGGGGCGACTTTCATGTTTCTTACACTCTGTGAGGAAAGTTTTCACGTCATTTTACTTTAAATGTTAACACACATATATTTATTTATATAATACTTTAAAGACTGTAAAATGTCACTTGAGAACTACTTTTCTGTATAATACTCTAAAGATTGTAAAATGTCACTTGAGAACTACTTTTCTGGTATAATACTCTAAAGATTGTAAAATGTCACTTGAGAACTACTTTTCTGTATAATACTCTAAAGATTGTAAAATGTCACTTGAGAACTACTTTTCTGTATAATACTCTAAAGATTGTAAAATGTCACTTGAGAACTACTTTTCTGGTATAATACTTCTAAAGATTGTAAAATGTTTCTTGAGAACTACTTTTCTGGTATAATACTTCTAAAGATTGTAAAATGTCACTTGAGAATTACTTTTCTGGTATAATACTTCTAAAGATTGTAAAATGTCACTTGAGAACTATTTTTCTGGTATAATACTTCTAAAGATTGTAAAATGTTTCTTGAGAACTACTTTTCTGGTATAATACTTCTAAAGATTGTAAAATGTCACTTGAGAACTACTTTTCTGGTATAATACTCTAAAGATTGTAAAATGTCACTTGAGAACTATTTTTTTGGTATAATACTTCTAAAGATTGTAAAATGTTTCTTGAGAACTATTTTTTCTGGTATAATACTTCTAAAGATTGTAAAATGTCTCTTGAGAACTACTTTTCTTCTAAATGATGTATGTTAACTATTTCTCTATCGCTGATAATGGCTTTATCTATTTATCTAGTCTTCTGGAGACTTGGCTTTTACAACCACATATATATATTCTTTATAACAATTTATAAATGTATTCTATGTATTCCGTGAAAATATATACTTAAATTAAGATTCTTACAAAATGGGTACAGTAACTTTTAATCAAACACAGGATAAGACTAATTGTAAAGTAGAAAGCTGATATCCTTTGTTATTCCTTCAGGCAAGCCAGAGGGATAACTCTATCCGCCAGACACTGACCAAAGTGAAGGTGCTCGTCGTGGACATCAATGACAATGTTCCCATCTTTGAATATGATATGTACAATATTACTGTAGTAGAAAATCTGCCGCCAGGATTCACTGTAGTGCAGGTGTTCGCTCATGATAAAGATATGGTAAGCCTATCTATGCCAAGTAAATTATTTAAAGAACCTATTGTAATTCATTATTCAGGTCGACATGTATAAATAGTGTCAAAATTCAGTTTGTGTTTTGAGTTATTGAGTGATTCTCTGTTTCTTGAAGAGGGGAAACTGCCAAAGGGGAAACGTATCCTCTCTCTTTTGGGTTCAAGTTTTTTTTTTTAATTCAAAATCAGATAAAAACTCTCCAGTGGCACAGCGGCATGTCTGCGGACTTACAACACTAGAAACCGGGTTTCGATACCCGTGGTGGGCAGAGCACAGATAGCCCTTGTGTAGCTTTGTGCATAATTCAAAACAAACAAACAAACCGAACTGTTCAGAGCCTTACGGATTTGTTTAATCGTTTAGCAAGTTGGTGGCGAAAAGTATTTCGAAGTACGATATAACAAACATTGAGGCCATCTTGGATTCCATTAACGCTAGAGGAGGTTGGAGTGCCCGGGACTATAAATTTGAATTACGTTTTGTTGTAAGACGGTTGTACGTGACAGAAGTAAACATCAAGACTGATCTATTATATCAAGTTGATTGGTTGGTTGAGCTACCTGTGATGTGCCCACCACGAGTGTCGAAACCCAGTTTTTAGCATTATAAGCCTTCAGGCTTAACACTGCGCTACTCAGGGGTTTATCATTGCAGTAATAACTAATACAATACATTTTTTTCATAAATTTCATACATTTACAACATTTAACATATCTTATTGATTCTAACTTCAAAACTGTGTGACAACCAGCTTTATTAAGATGTACTCCTTGTGTATAACATACTTTACTTCTTGTGTATAACATACTTTACTTCTTGTCTGTGTAACACACTGTACTTTTGTGTAACACACTGTACTCCTTGTGTGTAACATGCTGTACTACTTGTGTGTAACACACTGTACTCCTTTTCCATAACATGCTGTACTTCTTGTGTGTAACACACTGTACTCTTTTTGCATGACATGCTGTAACATACTGTACTTCTTGTGTGTGTAATATACTGTACTTCTTGTGTGTATAACATACTGTACTTTTGTGTAACACACTGTACTCCTTGTGTGTAACATACTGTACTCCTTCTGTGTGTAATAATGTTATACACACAAGTAGTACAGTAACTGTACTCCTTCTGTGTATAACATACTGTACTCCTTGTGTGTAACATACTGTACTCCTTCTGTGTGTAATATACTGTACTACTTGTGTGTAACATACTGTACTCCTTCTGTGTGTAACATACTGTACTTCTTGTGTGTATAGCATACTGTACTCCTTCTTGTGTTTAACATACTGTACTCCTTGTGTGTAACATACTGTATTCCTTGTGTGTAACATGCTGTACTACTTGTGTATAACATACTGTACTTCTTGTGTATAACATACTGTACTCCTTGTGTGTAACACACTGTACTCTTTCTGTGTGTAACATACTGTACTTCTTGTGTGTAACACACTGTACTCTTTCTGTGTGTAACATACTGTACTCCTTGTGTGTAACACACTGTACTCTTTCTGTGTGTAACATACTGTACTCCTTGTGTGTAACACACTGTACTCTTTCTGTGTGTAACATACTGTACTTCTTGTGGGTATAACATACTGTACTTCTTGTGTGTATAACATACTGTACTTTTGTGTATAACATATTGTACTCCTTGTGTATAACATACTGTACTTCTTGTGTGTATAACATACTGTACTTCTTGTGTGTATAACATACTGTACTTCTTGTGTGTATAACATACTGTACTTCTTGTGTGTATAACATACTGTACTACTTGTGTGTATAACATACTGTACTTCTTGTGTGTATAACATGCTATACTTCTTGTATGTAACGTGCCATAACATACTGTACTTCTTGTGTAACATATACTTTAGTTTTTGTGTATCATGCTGTACTTCTTGTGTGTAACATGCTGTATTTTTTGTGGGTAAAATGCTGTACGTCTTGTGTGTATCATAGTGTACTTGTGTGTAAAATGTTACTTCTTGAATATGAAGGGTGACAACGCAAGGTTTCAGTTCAAACTGGAAGATCCTTCTCGAGCCTTCTCGGTGGATGAAACAAGTGGCTGGATCAAGGTTCATGACCCCTCGAAACTGGACAGGGAAACCAGAGATTTGTTAGTTCTAAAGGTAAAAGTTTTAATATCTAGAACTCTTCTGTTTCACTTTACAAATGATCAATGATTGTACTCGTGTGATTTTCTAGCTTATAGCTACACGAATTAAATGTTTTATAATAAATATAATACTTTTTGTTTGCCTCAAGGTTCTAAGTTAATTTATTCTTCTTCAGTGTGACAGATGTTTATTAAAAATAATAGTCTTGCTCTCATTTGTAACACAAATAAACAAAAATTAAAAATTAGGTTACACTTTTATAAAGAAGATAAGACCGAGAAACAAAAGACACGAGTTATAACCGAGGTAAGACGGACATCACGATATCTGGAACAGAACATACCTGTTCTTACTTATGGAATACAGACATATCGAACAGCCTGCTTTATGAATAATGAACGATTTCAGTTTAATGTTTGTGGGTTAACGTGTTGTTATAAACATCGTATTTGTGTTTCCTTGTACGAAATGTTTTCATTTATGTTTAGGTTATCAGAACATACATGTTTATGTAGTTTCTACAATCACGGTAGTAACTGTACATTATAGTAAAGTTCTTATCCAATACGTCCTTATAAGACAGCTTCATAACCTGTACGTATATCGTATCTGACAACTTAGAAATAAACAAATCTTTTATTATTGTTAAATTACAATGAACTCCACACAGTTACCAGCTAATCCACCTTTTGGTAATCTGAACGAGTACTTAAATTAATCTGTACGAAGTATCTCCTCCTCATCTGCAATGTCTTCTATTCTGTCCTTAGGTGATCGCCAAGGAAGTGGTGCCAAATGTCAACCCTCACGGTCCAGAGAGTTCTGCTGAAGTCCACATTCATCTCCTAGATGCCAATGATAACAACCCATTTTTTATACCAAGCTCCGCCTATAACTTCGTCGTGACAGAAACGGACCCAACAGGAAACCTTATTGGCTTTGTATGTTTAGATGTTCGGGTCCAGGAAACCTTATTAGCTTTGTATGTTTAGATGTTCGGGTCCAGGAAACCTTATTAGCTTTGTATGTTTAGATGTTCGGGTCCAGGAAACCTTATTGGCTTTGTATGTTTAGATGTTCTTTGGGTGAAGATCCTAGCGGAATTTTCCTTGAAAAAAAATGTATATTTCGAATAAGAAATAATTAATGTTTCTAAGTAGCGACTGTTTGAAAATATAGGATACATCATGGGAGGGTAGAACCGCAGAAACTGACTTATTCTAACAGTAAGTCGTGGGTTCTCTGTATCCTCACATTAAAATCATCAGTATTCTTGTGGACTGTTGGTCAAGATTTGCAAGAAGATACTTCAAAAAGTTCTATTATAGATCTACTTTGTTGGCTGAATGTTAGTAATAACATATGAAGGCTGCGTATCGTTATGCATATCAGAGAGCCGAAACAAAACCCACAACACCCAAACGGACAACAGCAATAATGTTGACTCTAGAGTTATGTTTACAATTACCTGATAATACCCACAACACCCAAACGGACGACAGCAACAATGTTGACTCTAGAGTTATGTTTACAATTACCTGATAATACCCACAACACCCAAACGGACGACAGCAACAATGTTGACTCTAGAGTTTTGTTTACAATTGCCTGATAATACCCACAACACCCAAAAGGACAACAGTAATAATGTTGACTTTAGAGTTATGCTTACAATTACCTGATAATACCCACAACACCCAAACGGACAACAGCAACAATGTTGACTCTAGAGTTATGTTTACAATTACCTGATAATACCCACAACACCCAAAAGGACAACAAGAACAATGTTGACTCTAGAGTTCTGTTTACAGTTGCCTGATAATATCCACAATATCCAAAAGAACAACAGTAACAATGTTGACTCGAGAGTCATGTTTACAGTTGCCTGATAATATCCACAATACCCAAAAGAACAACAGTAACACTGTTGACTCTAGAGTTACGATAAAAATAGCCACAGGGTACCGAATTAAGCAACATAACCCATCATGGGTTTAGGTAACTTGCCCATTATTCTAACTTTGGATAAAACATCGGGATAAGCGATATATATAAAACATTGATATGAAGAACGATAAGTGATATTATCTTTTGTAACGAGTAATTTTTTGATAGGTAATGAATACATCTCCTTCCGTTAGTAGAATGGCGGGAACTTATTTTTTATGGTAAATGTCTGTTGTTTTCTAGATTTATACGTGCTACCTGTTAATGTCTTGAATATAAGGTTATATATATATATATGTAATATTCTAACAAGTAACTGTTTTGAACTTTTCTTAAAGGTAAAAGCTGTCGACCCTGATATTGGGGCTAACGGTATGGTCCATTATTCTAAACAAGACGATGGATTAAGTAAATCCGCTCCTTTCGGCGTGCATCCTACAGATGGATCTGTGTACGTTCTGGAAAAGTTTTCAAAAATACGACAGAAACCACCCCAATACACCTTCTTTGTCGTCGCCACCGACTCGGCCGACATTGGACATGAACGAAGGTATGCTCGTGTTTTATTGTCTCCCACCCCCTACCCCAGAACATTCAGTTTTGTGCTACAATATCACCGAATCTAAACATACTAATGTACCTAACAATTACATAAGGGTGGGTGTTAAGTTCCGTACAGATATCTGCAGGAATTTTCTAAGAATTAGTCGGAGGACCTGTGTTTTGTTGAAACAATTCTACAGGAAACTGTTTAATATCTGTGAAGGTTTTCTTGTTTAGGAACTCATGTAACCGGTGTTGATTTAATACTTGTAATATAGCAAGTGTAAAAAGCTTCTTTCTTCAAGACCTCACACTAGTCTGGTCGGATGTTTACGGTGGTCTGGAGTTGTATTTTATTTGTTCTTATCCAAGGGTGAAACACTAGTCTGGTCGGATGTTTACGTGGTCTGGAGTTGTATTTTATTTGTTCTTATCCAAGGGTGAAACACTAGTCTGGTCGGATGTTTACTGTGGTCTGGAGTTGTATTTTATTTGTTCTTATCCAAGGGTGAAACACTAGTCTGGTCGGATGTTTACAGTGGTAGGAGTTGTATTTTATTTGTTCTTATCCAAGGGTGAAACACTAGTCTGGTTGGATGTTTAC
>NW_013674052.1:29037-31402 GCF_000517525.1 Limulus polyphemus
TCTCAGCTGGGTGAAGTGGACCTGTTAACAAAAGTAGAGGTTCTCAGCTGGGTGAAGTGGACCTGTTAACAAAAGTAGAGGTTCTCAGTTGAGTGAAGTGAACCTGTTAACAAAAGTAGAGTTACACAGTTGGGTGAAGTGAACCTGTTAACAAAAGTAGAGGTTCTCAGTTGGGTGATGTGGACCTGTTAACAAAAGTAGAGGTACTCAGTTGGGTGAAGTGGACCTGTTAACAAAAGTAGAGGTACTCAGCTGCGTGAAGTGGACCTGTTAACAAAAGTAGAGGTACTCAGTTGGGTGATGTGGACCTGTTAACAAAAGTAGAGGTACTCAGTTGGGTGAAGTGGACCTGTTAACAAAAGTAGAGGTACTCAGTTGAGTGAAGTGGACCTGTTAACAAAAGTAGAGGTACTCAGTTGGGTGAAGTGGACCTGTTAACAAAAGTAGAGGTACTCAGCTGGGTGAAGTGGACCTGTTAACAAAAGTGGAGGTACTCAGCTCTACCTGTAAACACAGAAAACGACAAAGTAGCTCAAATAAGTCCAGGTATTAGTACCGCTTTAAAAAAATTAGTTATGGTACCTAATACCGGTGAGTACCGGCAGAATTTCACCCCTGTTCTTATGTAATTCGCCATAACAGTTGTAGTAAATGGCAACTGATGATAAATGTAGAACCTGGACCACTGTTGTGTCCCAGACGGCCTGAGGAGCCCTGGTATGAACCGAAAGGCCTCTTCGGCACCGGATATGGCAGATGTAGTCGTGTATTAACATATTCACTCATGAACTCTTAGACAGATAAGTACTTAAGGTGTTTCAATTAAACTTTATCTTGGGGACAATCCATTAAGTACCTTATTGTAATTAATTGCAAAACGAGAGAGAAAAACACTAATTAAAGGCTGTTCCCTTACTTTCCAGGTCATCTGTAGCCGTTGTTCACGTCAACGTCACCGATATCAACAACAGCGCCCCAGAGTTTGAGGGCGCCCCCTATGAGGCATCTGTGGGAGAATCTCTTCCGCCAGGAGCCTTTGTAGCTCGTATCTCGGTAATGTATAGCAATAAAATAGTACTGTTTTAAAATCATGGATGTGTTCGGTTGTATAAACTGGATATGTATAGGGTATGTTAGGCTTAGATACGGACAAACCTGTACTTTGTTATATAAATAATTGACTGTTACGATATTCCAAAACGGTTTGTTGCTAGATAAGTTGGACAGTTTAGTCTTTTCGGGAAACTCGTTTGTTACATGGGTCGGGCGTGGTCAGACTTTGAATCTGTGGATTCCGCAACACGCTGCCACAGAAAGTTGTTTTGCACTTTGGGAACATAAATGTGTTATAAGAGTGACTGTCAAATCCCACTATTCGATAAGACAAATATAGCCCAAGAGTTAGCATTCCTTCTTATCTATCAGCTCAAATTTAGGGACCGCATTTCGCGGATAACGCTTTGTGTAGCTTCGTATGAAAAATTCTGAAAAAAAGTTTTTTAACACACAAGTTTAACAGATGTCGTTTGCTGAATTTATAGAATAGAGAGAAGGTAGTTAGTCAACACCACCCACCGCCAACTTGTGGGTTAATCTAACCAAATAATGCGATTTGACCGTCACTTTTGTTACGCACCCACGGCTTCCAATTGCGGAGTGCTTTATTTGGTGATAACACAGTCCGACGCGCTATCCATTAGCCTGTGATTGGCCCAAGTTTTTAAAAACTGTCCTATATACAGTATGAAACCTTAAGAAAAGCTCGGGTGGAGATGTTTACAACTAAGTGGCTTAAAGCTGCTTATTTGGTGTTGATGAGGTAAAAGCTGAAATAGATTAAAGCTTTTCCAAGTGAAAACACGCGTTGTTTTAATTCAGACAATTTGTTTGGAAAATTCACACATTATTTTAATTCGGACAACTTGTTTGGAAAATTCACTCATTGTTTTAATTCGGACAACTTGTTTGGAAAATTCACACATTGTTTTAATTCGGACAACTTGTTTGGAAATTCACTCATTGTTTTAATTCAGACAACTTGTTTGGAAAATTCACTCATTGTTTTAATTCGGACAACTTGTTTGGAAATTCACTCAAACAAGTTGTCGAATTAAAACAATTGGAAATTCACTCATTGTTTTAATTCGGACAACTTGTTTGGAAAATTCACTCATTGTTTTAATTCGGACAACTTGTTTGGAAAATTCACTCATTGTTTTAATTCGGACAACTTGTTTGGAAAATTCACACATTATTTTAATTCGGACAACTTGTTTGGAAAATTCACTCATTGTTTTAATTCGGACAACTTGTTTGGAAAATTCACTCATTGTTTTAATTCGGACAACTTGTTTGGAAATTCACT
>NW_013674053.1:0-1363 GCF_000517525.1 Limulus polyphemus
CCTCCAATAACCTCTTATAGTACTTTATACTTTGCCACAAACTCTCCCCCTCCAATAACCTCTTATAGTACTTTATACTTTGCCACAAACTCTCCCCCCTCCAATAACCTCTTATAGTACTTTATACTTTGCCACAAACTCTACTCCCTCCAATAACCTCTTATAGTACTTTATACTTTGCCTCAAACTCTCCTCCCTCCAATAACCTCTTATAGTTCTTTATACTTTGCCACAAACTCTCCCCCCTCCAATAACCTCTTATAGTACTTTATACTTTGCCACAAACTCTCCTCCCAATGAACAAATAGTTTTTCAAAGTTCTAGTGATTTGAATTGTATCAGCTGGTTGATTAGTATTGATATTCTAATTTATTGTATTAAAAAATCTGAAAGCTTTACTTAAATCCATGGAAATTCTTTCTACAGTAAATCTTGCGTTTTAGAAAAGTACAAACGTTACTATGTTTAGTTGCACTGAGTATGAACATATGGAGTCTTTAATAACTTGTGGGTAAAACTAAACACACGAATGAATGTAGATTAATATGTATCTGTAATATGTAAAGTCATACATTATAATTAGTGAAACATATGTTATATATGTAGAGTTTGAATATTTTACTAATTTATAAAGGTCTAATTTATAAAGTAGTATAATTGTAAAGAGTACTTTATGCAAATCAGATGTAATATTAATTGAAAACTTTCATTATTATTTATACAAGAATAATAACAGACAGAGAAAAGTTAGCATAGTAAATGGGTATAGAAGTAGTAAGGTTAGGCTTAATTGTTACTATTGTTATGCTAGAAGTATAAGAAATAAAACAGATGACTTCAGAGCACTGGTAGGAATGGAGGATTTTCATATAATGGAAATAACTGAAACATGGTTAAACATGATTTGATGACAGAAATATCTTTGAAATACAGGGTTACAGGTTATATAATAGGGATAGAGTATTAAAGAGGGTGGGGAGTAGCTTTATATATAAAATGTGAGTTACATCCTGTAAAAGTTGAGGATATCAAAGATAATAGCAAAGAGACTGAATCCATTTGGGTTTCTATTAGTGGATATAAAAGGGAAAATGGTTTTAGCGGGAATTTGTTACAGACCACCAAATGATACTGATGAAATAAGTGAGAAACTTTACAATGAGATTAAGAATTCAGCTGTTAATGAAGTCATAATTATGGGTTGTATTAATTTCAGCAAATAAATTGTGAAATTCTAGAGTCAAACCATGAGGAAGAAAGGTTTTGCCAAGGTAGGAATCATCTTCAGCTAAGACAGTTTCATTTATTGTAACAGGGTGGTTGGCCTTTGAAATGGGTTACCTTCGGATGTTTTAGAGGAAGT
>NW_013674053.1:2224-8630 GCF_000517525.1 Limulus polyphemus
ATTGAAATATGAGGAAAAACTTTTTTTTTTCAAAATTAGGGAAAAAACATGGGCCTTGGGTTTTTGGTGCAAATATGATTTTTTTTAAATGGAAAAAAACTACTTTTCTGATGCAAAATTAATACAAAAATATCGGATAGCACTTATTTCGATCGAAAATTCAAAATTGAGATATTATAGCATTGAAGAAAAATATTATGTTCCGTGAAAAGCTAAAAAAAATTAACTTTAGCTAACCTGGAATAAAAACAATCCAAAAGGGGGAGTTCATTTTATAAGAAGACGTTATGGCCTTTTATATGTTGGGATTTAGTTTGAATAATCTTGTTTTGAAAGCAGAACATCATCCTTGGACAACACAGAAAGTTAGTCCAGAGAATTACAGGTTTGAAGACATTGTCCATTCTGGTAAGTTAGCCCAAAATTATAGGTTTCAAGACATTGGCCTTACTAGTTAGTCCAGAATTACAGACTTGAAAACAATGTCCATACGGGTTAGTCTAGAATTACAGGTTTGAAGACACTGTCCATACTGGTTAGTCTACATCTAATCAAAAACACTTTAGGTGTGAAAAAAGTACAGCCAAACAAGGATTAAGTATGCGAGTTAAAGGAATGAAATTAAAATTGGTGGTCAAACTGGTAGCTACACTTATAGCATTGATAAGAATTTCACAGCAAATATCCTTTCATTGATTATCCAGGCAGCATTTTTGGTTCAACTTGGGACATGGTGGTGGGTAATTTATCAATTTCAACAAAGATAACAGAAGTGGACACGAGGGGCACTCACTAGAGCACATACCTCCACCATGCAGCATTGATCATATTAGGCTCTCAAGAAATATAAGTATGTCCATAGGTCTGTCATTATCAACAAACACGAACCATTTTTGGCAGGGCAAGGATGAATAATATTCAACATATGACCACCAAATTTAATCAAAATCCAATCATTTTTGACTGAGTTATGGAACAAAAATATGGTGAAAAATCGGTCCCCATGTTAATAGATACTTTTTTGGATCTTTTGAGACCTTAACCCTTCAAAACTAATCACTTCTAAGTTGGGTCATAGTCCAAATGTATACCAACTTTTGTCCAAATCCATTCAGCCATTTTTAAGATAGCTTGTTGACAAACGTGCAAATACTCAGGGGTGAAAACCTAACCTCCATCCACCTCTGGTAGCAGAGGTAACAACATTTTTATATTTTGCCATCTGACATTGTCAGTTTTATTTTTTTTGTTTGATATGAGTGTGTGTTATAGTAAAAGAAACTCTCTGTTAAACTGTAACAGCTATACTTTCTTTGGTAATGCTATTTGTTAATTATCAGTCATTTCTTTTCCATACTGAAATTTACTTGTGACAGTTAATATTGAATAATCTTTTTATACTTTAGTTATTTAAAAAAAAAATTATTTCAGTCACAAAAGAAATTGACCCACAAATATATCACCATCCAGAACTGTCTTCTCAGGTGTGTGTAGCCCCTGAGCTGCCCACTTCCAAGGTGGATCATGGTTCAGTAGCTTATGGGGTGCTTCCAAGTTCATCATACACTAATGATAGAGATTTACTTTTAAACACCCCATATTTTCCGTGTGTTTAAACGGTTGAAACATAAACTCATCATGGAACGAAACACATCAGTATATTTTTTTAAATTACAGTAAATGAGATCACTAGCTCACTGCTGACTTGTATGAAGCTTTCCTGTAGATCATAATTATTTCTTGCCATCGAAACATTGGTATTTACTAAAGAACATTTAATCTCTTGATGCCTGACTTGTGACTTTTTTGGTCACACTTAAAAGAACAAGTTAGCTGTCAAATAAATGCCTGCAGAAACAAAAGCTAGCAGAAGTTTTGTCAACATTCATCACTCTAGCTCTAATGCTTTCTATAATAATGCTCAGAAATATAAAATAGACAAATTCCATGTGTGTGTATATATTTACAGTCTTGTTTGATAAAGAGTATATAAGTATCATGAAAATATTATTTACTGTACTTTTATATTACCTGTTGTGTTGTTTCCTACCACTTCTAGTGTTCATGTCCTATGAGTATTTTTCGCTACAGCATCATGCTGTAAATGAAATAACAGGTTTGAATTTAAAAACTGCCAAACATATACATCTCCCCTTGTGATTCTACCCCATAAGCTACCTTTCTGTTTATTTTATAAACTAGCATAGCTAAAAATGCAGCAAGTAGGGCAACTGTTCAAAAAAAGTAAAAATTTTAAGTTGGGGTTTATAACTGTGACATTTGTAATATATGGAGGAAAAAACTGTTTTGCAAATTCCCAAAATTAGTTTTACAAAATTCCACATTAAGTATAGTTTGTAACAAATTAATGTTAGGTTTAATGAAAGATATTCACATCACAAACATTAATTCACTTGTAAAATAAACCAAAATTCATCATCAAATCTCAATGAGCATCACCTATAAAATGACCTGATATTTGTCCTCAGTGCATGTTTAGTTTAATTTGTATAATGACCTAAAATCTAATGTTAGTGCTTATTGAGCTTGGCTTACAAGATAACACAATATTTATCATCAATTATTTCCTTCTTTTGTATAATGACCTGATGTTTGTTGTTAGTGCTTGTTAAGATTAACTTGTATAATGACCTGATATTTGTCGTTAGTGCTTGTTAAGATTAACTTCTATAATGACCTGATATTTGTCGTTAGTGCTTGTTAAGATTAACTTCTATAATGACCTGATATTTGTCGTTAGTGCTTGTTAAGATTAACTTGTATAATGACCTGATGTTTGTCATTAGTGCTTGTTAAGATTAACTTGTATAATGACCTGATGTTTGTCATTAGTGCTTGTTAAGATTAACTTGTATAATGACATGATATTTGTCATTAGTGCTTGTTAAGATTAACTTGTATAATGACATGATATTTGTCGTTAGTGCTTGTCTGTTTTGTAGTTTACTAACTAAGGTAGAAGTGGCAGTTAGACTTGTCTGTTTTGCAATTTACTAACTCAGGTAGAAGTGCTAGTTAAGCTTCTGTGATTATTATAGTAAAAGTAGGCTTAAAGCTGGTTGTAGGATACATGGGAAAACTGATTGTAATATCAGAAGTCATCTTGAAATAATAGTCTAAAACACTATTCAGTTTGACATCAGAAATTATAGTCAATACTGTTTCTTTTATGTAACTTACTACTAAAACAATGTGTTCTTAATAACTTAAACTGAGGTAAATCTCAACATTTCTTTAAATGTATCAGGTTGAAAAATTCCCCCTATTTGATAAGATAGATGGTGTTTAGAAGAAAGTCTTTATTCTGGTATATTTAATTGCATATTTTTCTTCAGTTATCAAGAACTTCTCTCAGTCTCATTCAACTCTTGAAAGTGGATATTTCATATAACAAAACAAGTATGTAGTCCGAAGCTATGCAGACTTGGTTAGTAATTTTAGAAAAAATGCAAAATGCAACATTTGAACCTTCAAAATGAATCAGTACTTTTTAAATGAGAATATTACAAGAATTTAAGTGATAATGATATTAAGAGAAAAGATACTTCCTCAATGTAGCAATTATTATACAAATTTTCAAGAAAAAGCAGGTTTTGTCTCTAGAATCTACAGACAGCATGAGTAGCTCAAATTTCATGGAGTTATATCAATGAGTATTTTACTTCCCATGTTATACACCAACATTAAGGTAATTGACTCTTATAATCTATCCTTGTCTACATTATCTACTGTAGCTGTACAGTTTGAAATAAATATAAAATGAACTACGTAAATATTGATGACAACAACACATTTCATGAAAATGTTTAAGCTCACATCTTTGTCAGTTATTTTTAATACATTTGTCTACCTATTTTTTTGTAATGATTTTAATTTTTAACTTGTTTTCTATGTATCTTTTAAGGTCTCACCCTAAATAGCAAAGCTGAACAAGCACTAACGACAAATATCAGGTATTATACAAGTTAATCTTAACAAGCACTAACGACACATATCATGTCATTATATAAGATAATCTTAACAAGCACTAACGACAAATATCATGTCATTATACAAGTTAATCTTAACAAGCACTAACGACACATATCATGTCATTATATAAGATAATCTTAACAAGCACTAAGGACAAATATCGTGTCATTATACAAGTTAATCTTAACAAGCCTAACTAGCACTTCTACCTTAGTTAGTTAATTACAAAACAGACAAGCCTAACTAGCACTTTTATCTTAGTAAGTAAATTACAAAACAAACAAGCCTAACTAGCACTTCTACCTTAGTTAATTAATTACAAAACAGACAAGCCTAACTAGCACTTTTATCTTAGTAAGTAAATTACAAAACAAACAAGGCCTAACTGGCACTTATCTTAGTTAGTAAATTACAAAACAGACAAGCCTAACTTGCACTACTACCTTTGTTAGTAAATTATAAAACAAAAAAGCCTAACTAGCACTTCTACCTTAGTTAGTAAATTACAAAACAAAAAAGCCTAACTTACACTTCTACCTTTGTTAGTAAATTACAAAACAAAAAAGCCTAACTAGCACTTCTACCTTAGTTAGTTAATTACAAAACAGACAAGTCTAACTAGCACTTCTACCTTAGTTAGTAAATTACAAAACAGACAATCCTAACTAGCACTTCTAGCTGAGTTAGTAAATTACAAAACAGACAATCTTATTAACACTTCTAGCTGAGTTGATGAAGCTAAAGTTCCAATAAAATGAGTTTTTACAAGTTAAATATATAAATAAGCAAGTTTGTGTAACTGTACCTAAAACACAGCTGCTGTTGTTTTAAGGTGTAATATGTTTTATCTAGTTTTTTTATATATGAAATATTTTTTATTCAGCCCAAGTTAATAATAGTGTTTTATGTTCTTGTGGATAGATTGAATTTTCTATGTTTTGAATTGTGACTACTTTCATTCATTACATCTGAAAGGTTAAGCAGCACAAAAAAGCATTCCAACTTTTGTTCGACTGCAAAGAAAACTATCTACAAATTTCACTTCTTTTAACTTTCATCATTTTTTAACCTTTCTTCGCAATGAAACGTATTTTAACTTTGTAAAACTAATTGTCAAATACTACACTAAATTCAAGTGTCTTACAAAAAAAGGTATTAAAGACTTAAAAAATTATATTGTGTGTTTGTTTTTATTTTCTATATAATACATTTAATTACCTGAACTGATGATCTAAATAATCCATACAAAAGCAGATTCAGTCTTTCTGTTCAGTTTTTTTGGGCCTGAATACACTCAAAATGCTTTTATTAACTATTTATAAAAAATGTGGAAATTGTTAAACAAAATTAATTTTATGAAGAAAATTATTTTTTTTAAATCAGCCCTTCATTGAGTGTAGACACAGATTTGATATAGCTGCTTAACACACAAAGCTAAATTTATCATCACATCTTTTTCATATGAACACTTCATAGTGTGCATATGTTGTGTTTCAATTACATTAAATTGCCCATTTACATAACAGGAATTTCCAATCAAAAGCCTTCTTACAACACTAAGCTTTTTCACTGGAGAAGTAGAATTACACAATCTCTCATTATAACAACAGCATCTGAAGAGATTTTGCTGTTTGTATAGAATAATTCTGAAACTAATGGTTTTTGGAAAGATAGACTGCCTACGTAATAGTACATTTTCATTCTAATCTTTTATGATGGTTATATTCAACCATACAATTATCAATATGGATAACCATCAACTTGTTTACACACGTTTTCCTAAAACTACTTCTAACATCACATTTCAAAATGGAAAAACATATGATCATGCAATATGTTGTAATGTGTATATTTCACTGATAGTGAATGGTACAAAAACTAGTCAATAATTAAGGTTAATGTCTTTGAAATGATACATGAAGTCAAAAGGTCCAGTGCTGATAATTTGTGCTAAAAATAAGATTTTACAGTCAAACATTGTTTCATAAATTTAAATTAAGCCTTTTGAGCAGCTTCAGGTATTATAAGTTTGGAAACAACAATCACACACTACAGGTAACTAGCAACATTTAGCAAAGCAACTAAAAACAGACGGCAGTGACATTTCCACTTGTAATAACATGACAGTGACATTTCCACTTGTAATAACATGACATTTCCACTTGTAATAACATGACAGTTCCACTTGTAATCACATGACAGTTCCACTTGTAATCACATGACAGTGACATTTCCACTTGTAATCACATGACAGCGACAGTTCCACTTGTAATCACATGACAGCGACAGTTCCACTTGTAATCACATGACAGTGACATTTCCACTTGTAATCACATGACAGTGACATTTCCACTTGTAATCACATGACAGTGACTATTTCCACTTGAATCACATGACAGTGACATTTCCACTT
>NW_013674053.1:9313-11212 GCF_000517525.1 Limulus polyphemus
CACATGACAGGACAGTTCCACTTGTAATCACATGACAGGTACAGTTCCAACTTGTAATACTACATGACAGGGACAGTTCCACTTGTAATCACATGACAGGGACAGTTCCACTTGTAATCACATGACAGCGACAGTTCCACTTGTAATCACATGACAGCGACATTTCCACTTGTAATCACATGACAGCGACATTTCCACTTGTAATCACATGACAGCGACATTTCCACTTGTAATCACATGACAGCGACATTTCCACTTGTACTAACATGATATGACAGTTCCACTTGTAATCACATGACAGCGACAGTTCCACTTGTAATCACATGACAGCAACAGTTCCACTTTTTACTCGCATGATAATGACAAGAGAATTTTGATATCATTTAAATAATATATAGGATGTTCAGCTACTTAAGAAAATAAATTCACAGACAACATATTATATAAGATCATTTTATTTCAAATCTAAAGAAAGAGATGTAGATTGAAACAGAGATAAGGAAACATTAATTGTTGTTTGTTTGCACTTTTAACAGAATCTTGGTATAAAATAACAGTTTCAGCAGAGAACAATTAGTTGCTTATATAAATATTTTAATAAAGTTTTGGATTATGCAGGGGTGAAGTTAATGCATGGTACTGTTTTAGGCTAGAACAATCTGCAAGTTGACTCTTGAATGTGAATACATCCACCAGTGAAGTTAAAAGTTGAAAGGTCATCTTTATGTATTCTTACAAGGGCTGAAGATGTTTTAATCCCAGTTTACTTTTTCAATGAACACCAATTAATCCAAGCTACATCTTGAATGTCATATGAACCGACACTGATTCAGTATGCATACCCTCCAATAATATATCTTTCATCAAACATAAATGTAGTACTATATACTTTTTGAGTTGATAGAAAAAGGATGGTTGATCAAAACATTAGCATTATTATTATTTCTTACTTTAAAACTTAAGATAATTGTTTGATAACAGTTATTTGATGCACTTCCAAGTGAAATAAGTTATACTAATATTAATTGAATAACAATATTAAATGCCAGTTTAAAATATTTGCAAGTTTACTTGGGATCTATTTGAGAAATGTATTACTTAGAATATTTATTTGCATTACTTGCATGGAATCATATATGCTGGACTATAAGTTTATGTATAAATTGAATATTTTCCAATTGCAGAAATGGCATTTTAAGTTAATAAATATCATAATGAAATGAAAAATGTTTAATAAATTACCGATAGATGGCTGCATTTAACATTATATTATTAGAACACTAAACAAGTCTTTCCCAACTCCAAAGCTTCTGCGCCCGGTAGATCTTTTGAATATTTCACCGCACCCCGGTAACATTAGTTACTTTCACAGTTTTTCTGGCTTTCTAAGAAGTTAACTCACTGAACGTTGTGACATGCGCACTTAGACCCGCCTGTCGAGAAAGGGTTATGTTTAACTGTCGCAGACAAATAAAATGGTGAAAGTTACTGATAAATTATTTTTTTAGTTTTGGTGAAATATTCGTACAACATTTCGCGCCCCTGAGGTTGGGAAACACTTATTAAATCATTAACACTGACACTGATTTAATATTTTCAGTAGAACAAGTTGAAAGCTAAAATTCCAACATCAGATTGAAAAAAGTTACTAATATATAAAGTCCTTTACTATTTTTGTTAGCATAAAAAAAGTTTAAAAAACGAAAGAAGAGCAGACTTATGAAATGAAAAACTACCGTACAATAAATGCAATGATAAGAATGGTTAGGTTTTTACTATACTGCTGTCTTTGGACCCTGTCACTTTCTTTGACTTCTATTAAATAAATCAAAACGATTTCTCTGAAAACCAACACCCGATATATATAATGGCTGGAGACGGCTTGAATGGGTAATGAAG
>NW_013674053.1:11233-14321 GCF_000517525.1 Limulus polyphemus
ATTACCCATTCAAGCCGTCTCCAGCCATTATTAGTCTCAAAGTGGGTTCCTCGTCATCGAACCCGATATATATATTTCTGATTACATAAAATACACAAGAAATCCCACATTTTCTGTAATTTCTTGCAAAAAATCCTTTACGAGAAACAGCAAATTGACAAACGTGAGATTCCTCTCCTACACAGATTTTTGTTTGTTTGGAGTTTAGCACAAAGCTACACAATGGGCTATCTGTGCTCTGCCCACCACGTGTATCGAAACCCAATTTCTAGCGTTGTGAGTCCGCAGACATGCCACTGGGGGGCCTCCTACACAGAAGTCAAGGTTTCGTTACACCAGCGATGAGTTTTTGGTGTTAAACGAAAGGCCCCCTTGTGGCAAATAAATGATAGATCTGAAGTGATATTTTTTATGAATCTCTGCTTTGCAATCGATATTGGATAAATCTAACGTAATGTATGAAAAATAGATAACGAGCTTATGTGAATTGTTTCACAAATATTATGCCCAAATGTTTTTTTTTTACTTCGCCAGTTTGTGGAGTTCAAACAGTAGCTTTCAAAACAACTGTACCGCACATAAACATTTTTGTATCACCCTACAGACCAGATGATGACTTCTGATAGTAGCGAAAAGCCTCGCAAGCAACGACTTGTGACAGACAAACTATTTTACACACCTCTAACCTGAAATCGAAATGAAACTGTTAAGAGAGGTGTGATAGAACAGAAAGAAAGCGGATAATCAACACCAACCACAGCCATCAACTCTTGTTAAACAGATTTAACTGTCACTCATATAACGGAGCACAATTGTTTGGACAATAACAGGATGCAAACAACGGAACTTCAGATACATTGAGTCATGTTCGGCCTTGAAAGGAATGTGAAATAATCTGTAGTCCACGTGGTTTTTATTATGATTAATATAAACTTTCATCAATGTAAAATATATACTTACAGCGAAATTACAAATCAACATAGAATCAGTATAGGTAATTAAATATAGTTATAAAGATGAGAATACAGTGTTTCACCAATTGGGTATTATCACTGCTAACGATATTTCTGGCCGTAATCCCAATAACATCTCACAAGGTTCGGCAAGCTTATGAGATTTAGGTTAGACCTAAATACAGATTTTAAGCTTACAACGCAAAAATATCTTTATCATAAAAGTATGTTATGCCTATTACATAATGCATATTTGAGAAAAGATACAACTAGTTTTACTTATTCTTCAAGTTTGATTTATCATATTTATGGGTTATTTTCCAATACACTCAATCCAATCACTTGATAAACTATTTTAACTTTAATTTTACTACCATTAAAAACATTTAAATAATACACTGGGATTTTTCATCACTTTTGACAGTTGCTAACTTTGACGGGTCATAAAACACAAGTTGTGGTATATTATCTAATTCTTCATTAATTCACGTTCCGAATTTTATACAATAAACTCCAAAAATGTGTGATATTTCGTTCCCTTAAACCATGTGATGGAAGCTTCTGTAACTTATTAGTGACAAATGTATGAATGTTGGAGTTAACGAATGTAGTAAGATTAGCTATTAATTATAGTTTTAAATGTTTGTGATATATCCATTCACTAGATGAGTTCTCTATTCAATGACCAAGCAGTATAAATTCAGAGTAAAACTTACTCACTAATTATAATATTGCTTAATTTTGAAAGATATTTTTAGACATTAACTGTTATAACCTATTAATCCTTCCGTAAATATTTGTTTATTTCTAAAACGTCTTCTGGATATTTTCTGATAAACTTGTTTTAAGATAGTCAAGAAAGGGATTTTTTATGGTCTATTTAACAAATTGCATCAGATAGATATCCCATTTGTATTAAGTAACTTATTTGGACTATCACCACGTTTTTTATTGTTGTATTTTTAATGCACAAGCTTTCGGCTCAATTACCTAAGCCTTCTACAGGCTTAGATAATTGAGTCGAAATCTTGTGCGTTTAAAAAAACTAAAATAACGTGGTATAGTCCAAATAAATTACTTAATACACGTTAAATGCCTGAAAAGTTAATTTCCCATAATACATTTTTTTTTTAATTACTACAACGGTTTGGTTTCTCAAATAAAAATATTTTTATACAAAGTAAAAGATTTTACATTACTAAGAAACGTTCTAATTATTTACAAATTGATACAATGGTAGTTACAAATACAAGGCTGAAATACAATCAAGTTCTTGCACGATACAAATCTCTTCCTTACGTGATAAAATAAAATAGCTAGAATGGTAAATGTAGCTGTATTACTAATAATACAAAAATAAGGTAAACTAAGCTTACTCATCAGAACTAAGCCAAAATGGTAGGCATTTACTAACTATCACGTCGTCTATCGACTAAGTAGTATTATGTAACAACATAGACTAGGCCTACCAACTCGTTAGAACTTAGCCAAAATAAAGACCATTATGTGCATGGTCGACTGTAAACGTACTTGTGGCTAGTAAATTCTAATTCGATAACACCCTCTAATTTTATCGAATTAATTGAAAACTATCTAAAAGCTGAGTACATGTATGCAGCGACCGTAAAACACTAGTTCCTGTGTATATAAGGAAGAGTAACTGTGTTATCATACCAACGTATAAAGTACTATGCACTAATGAGCCAGTACCTTGAAACTTATTGAAATCGTTGGAAAACGTAACACGAACTGATCACAGCACCATAATTAACACAATTTTCTCCCTCACGATTAAAAGAAGATACACTTAACGCAATCAAAATATTTACGTTTCTACAAGCTGCATAACACGTCTCTTAATTTAACACGATTGCTAGTTTTACCAATCATAAAACAAGCGACATGTTGTCAGTTTCTTTCAGTATGTTTGGTTGTTAGTTTTAGTGCAAAACCACACAATAGGCTATCCGAGTGCTGTTCACCTAGGGAATCAAACCCCGGATATTTGCGTTGTTCTAAAATTGCTGCTGACTTACTGGGGGGGGGGACAGTCTCTTTTCAGTACCTCGTACTTTGGATGTACAAGTGTTTCACAGCTTAAGAGTTGGGTAGACAAGACCGTTAAAGCCACAAAC
>NW_013674053.1:14906-21054 GCF_000517525.1 Limulus polyphemus
TATATATATATATATACACACACACACACACATTTATAGGTATATATATACAGAAACTCTTAAATATATGCAAGTATATTTTTACATCTCCAACAGTAAAATTTGATACATATAGAGAAATATTAAATACAAGATATTCTAATTACTATTCTAAAACGTAAGTGTTTCTCCTAGCGATCTGACAATTTTAACACTGTTATACGAGTTGTGTAAATTTGTAGATATTTTTTCTACCGAAAAGGTTGAATTACTGTACATGAAAGGTGTGAAACAAATTAATTTACAAGTAGAACTGAGCAGCTATTATAACATATCTTGTGTTTTATATTCGTTGAGGAACTACTGTAACGTACAAGAACGTTTTAATTAAGGCGCCTAGTTACTCTTTATATCTGTCCATTCTAGGCGTTTACAGTACAGAATAAAATATCCGTGGTAGGTCGCGCCCTCTACAGCAGTATAAGTACATCAGGGAGAGTCACCAGGACGGCGTTATCTTCTGTCACACATCTTCAACTATCCAGATTTAACATTAACACAATTAGCCAAAGTTATCTATTGACGACTGTGAATTTCCCGGAAGGTTAACAAGAGACGCAGGATGGAATAACTTGTACCATCCAATCACAATATCGGAAAGATCTAGATCGTTTAACATGATCTGAGCCACGCCCATGAATACCTTCTTTTCCATTCGTCCGTAGTCACCCCATATAGTAACCTGTAAATAATCGTGAAGTGTTCTGTTCTTAATTAAAAATCAACTTGAAATGGCGTTTAGGGTAATATTTTAATTGATATGAAAACTGTAGGAATTATATGAATCTATAGTAATTATTTTCATTTGTACATGTACTTGTATCCAGCGATCTAACGAATAGCTGGACATTATCGACGCTTCTTTTTCAAATTTAAGAGACTTGACAAATTATCGGACATAATAGTGATCATACTAAAGCTAACAACGCAAGGTTTTGAATGGAATAATGTGAAAGTTTTGAAGAAATCAATAAAAGATTTATAAGTGATTATGATACCATACTGCAGTAGCGAACAGTGTAAAAAATATTTACTATTAATAAATACGTTATCTTCCGAAACCACAAGATGGCGCGCCACACATTCTTGCACTTGTAAATTTCAAGTGAATCATTAGACTGTGTCAAAATATTTATGATAAGAATTTTTGTCCGAGTATTACGCTAAATTGACAGACTGGGCCCAAATATTTATATTATCTAAAAACTAATAGGTAATATGAATATAAAAACTAGAAGTCGCATATTTCGGTGAAAACCGTTTCCTTGCAAGATATTCTGAGTGGTTGAAATGACGTCAGGGATTCGCTTTTCTCTTTTAAGCTATATAAGTTAATTTTGTCCTAAAATATGACACTACAAATCAGATAAAGCTCTCAACGCTGGTAAAAGAACAAGATTTTGACTGCAAGGACGTTTTCTCTAGTTTTATAAAAACCCTTACCTGCAACACACACCCTCTGAAATCTTCATCGAAGTGTAGTTGTTCTTGATACAACGGATCCAAAGTTCTTCTAGCAGCTGAAGTTTTAGCTTTGGAGAGACACTTGCTTCCCAGTACTAAATACACTTTCACGTAAGAAGCTAAAAAAAAAACACATTTAGGAAGGTATAATCGCTATTTCAAAACCATCTTTTTCTATATTTTCTGGCCCATAAAGATGGAGGGGGGAGGGCAAGAGAAAAAATGTTTCCTTTATAATTTTTATTAATGATGATACTAATTAAGTTATGCTAAAATATAATTCCGACACGATACCTTACCTCCTCTCAAAAAAAAACTTTCTCGACTTATACTGCCCTCTATCGGTAAAATATTCACTCGCCGTTAGCGTTGATACTCCCATGTTACCTTCACGTATGTTAACGTGAAATATCTGCATATTAACATGCAAATGATTATGTAGCAACCCTCCACCAGCAGGAGTGCGAAACTATCCCTATCGTAATTAGCACCCTTTCTAATCTTACAGCTGTTAACCACTTCTCGATTGGCAGTCTTACAGTTCGGATGTGTTTTTAGGCCGATTTTTTCGCTTCATTGCCAAAAATTAGTTTCATTTTTCGGACGTATATTTTTATTTTCGTAGAATTTTCGAATTTTATGCGATTTTGAGAACTCTTTTTGGAGTTAAACTTCTTTTTTTTTCTGTCAACTCCACTCATTATATGCGCAATTCCACGTGGCTTCTGCCTCAGTAGCTGTAACTACTACGGCTGATTTGTTTGCCAATTCAAAGGCGTCAGCTCGGGATGTAATGGCTGATTCGCCAGGAGTTGGCAACATTTATACAGACTACTGAGTACCTGGTGATTGTCCTCCTATACTTTGAAATGTTCTGCCTGTACCTGATGATTAGGATTTGAGCTGTGTAGCTCCTCCTCCTGCCTATGACTCCCAGTCGTGTGTCGTTTCCTTGCCATTTGGTAGACCTATTCCACCAGGTAAGATGTTTTATCACTACCTCCATTTCTTTTCATTCTATTCCTGCTCTTCTGTGTGACGTGCTGTCGGGTCAGTTTTAGTGTTCTCTGAACCCCTCGGGTTATTGGAGGTCCCGAGAGTAGTTTTGGGGACCAATTAAGCTCGGGGGGTACGTATACTTTAACCCCCACGTACTTTGCATGACCATGATCTGGTATGTCGTTGTTCTGACTTCCCTCCTTGGGCATGCAGAGTTTAGTTTAGCTTGTCCCTTTTTGGGGATAGAACGCCTTTACTTCGGTTTTAGTGAATGGCACTTTTGTTTTGTACCAGGTAATTTTTGGGGGACATTCCCAAATCTCGACAGCATATGGTTCGGTCAGCCCTGATGCTTAACATCACATGGACTTCCTTTTCTCCCACACCACCTTGTCCCCATTTTTCCCCTCAGTCGGTTCTGGCCTCCCGGGTTGTTTGCAGTTTGCCGTCGATCCTTGGTAACTTCGGCGTGGGGGGAAGAGCTCAGCCCAGCGAAACTGGGTTCATGTCTTCTTGGTGGGACAATATTATGTATATAGACTTCCAACAATTGGGTTAGGGGTTTGATTCTACATGGTGGAAGCAGCGATTAGCCAATGTGTCTTTGCTATACAATATACTCATTCTCACTCCATCAGACATCCTACAACAATTTTTCCAAGTGCTTTGCCCAAGTCTGGAGATAATTTCTCACAGATTCTTGGGTTCTGAGATGATCACATTTGGTCTGATTCTTTTTCGAATTTCCCTCCTTCTCGGTTTTCCATAGGGGTTGTGTTTTATCAGTCTGGACTCCTCCATTGGACCTCTCCTTGGTTCCTTACAATTTGGGTGTTCCAGGTTTTTGCCTGTCTTTTTTCCTTTCAGGTGCTGTCATTCCAGCATGTGGATCACTCCCCATACCTTTACCACTTATTATCTTCACTAACTGGCCGTTTCTTGTTCTGATGGATTTCATCGTCCTCCATTCGCCATTTTGCACTCCTCAGTTTATCTGTGAGTGGTAAGTACTCCATTATTATTTCTTTTCTTTTTTTGCAGAGGCCTTTTTCACGTGTTTAGATCCCACTCTGTGCCGAGTGATGCCTGACCAGGTGTACCTATTCTAAAATCTGCACTGCAAGATTTGTCATCATATATCATGTTAGATAACCGTGACAGTGAGGCTCTTCCTATTGCAGACCAGATGCACAATTCTAGATACCACCAGGTGTTGGTTGATTAATTTTTATCAATGTGTTTTCAATATTCTGAAAATACAAGGCCATCTCACACTCAATGCTGAGATGGGATGTTTTGCAGACTGCTTGTAGGTATACCTCGCGGTCTTTTGCTTCATAAATATGTTTGTCCCAGACCATACACTCGTGAACTAACATGAGTAAAGCAGACTGGGATAGCTGCCAATCTCTAATGAGCCATGGTATTCGAGGTTCTTCCTACCACATATCTGACTTACAATTCCAGATGCCGCCAGGTGTTGGATGATTGACTCTGTCAATGTGCTCACTCTGCTCTTTGAAAGAGGGTATTCCAGTCACCAACTACTGTCTCCAGTGTGGCAGTCCTCAAGACTCTCCAATGCACTTTTCCCTTCTCCTTCTAGCTGAATATGGGAGTCCTCACCACTTACCAGTTCCTAGCCACAGGGGTGGTAAACCATTGAAGCCTATCCTCCTAAGTGTGTACAATACCACAATGTCAATGGCATTCTGACAGTGTAGATGGCATGACACCCTTCTTACTGTGGACCTGATGTTCAATTCCAGATGCCACCAGGTGTTGGATGTAGCACTTCACCACATATACATAAACAAAAAATGCAGTTCGACCCTCTGGCTGAGGTACCTTTCATCCTACAAACCCCTGGATGCTGGTTGGAGCAATACCAGCCAGATAAGTCGTCACCTTCCCAATGCTGCCAGGTTTTGGACCGGAGATGCAACCCCATATAGCTGTCCCTCTTCCTGTCATCTGCTGGATGTTGATTCCCGGTGGATCTGGTGTTGGTTGTAGTTGGATGAGGCATGAATTTCTGCATGTGTAGCCCAACATGGCCAGGTGGTTTAGGCACTCGAATCACAATCTGCGGGTCGCGGGTTCGAATCCCCGTTACACCAAACATGCTCACCCTTTCAGCCATGGGGCGTTATAATGTAATGGTCAATCCCACTATTCGTTGGTAAAATAGTAGCCCAAGAGTTGGCAGTAGGTGGTGATGACTAGCTGCCTTCCCTCTAGTCTTTCACTGCTAAATTAGGGACAACTAACGCAGATAGCCCTCATGAAGCTTTGCACAAAATTCATGACAAACCAAACCAAACCTGCATGTGTAAGGCAGGGTACCTTCCTCTTTCCACAGGCTGGACGAAAAATTCCCAGTGCTGCCTGATTTTGGATGAAAGGTAAACACTTATCTGGGCTCTCCGCCTTCCTACCATCGACCAGATGTCAGTTGCCAGTGGATCTGGTGTTTACTGTACATGTAGAGGGAGGATCTTGATATGGAAGCTTCTCTTCCCTCCCGTTTTTGAGGTGAAAGGCAGATGACCCTCTTCCTACCACATACCTGATATACAATTCCAGATGCCACCAGGTGTCGATTGAGGTCGACCCCCATTTATGGTCTGTCACACCATAGCCACTCTACACCAAGGAGTCTCATTATTAATGGAATTTGTCTTGGGATCCCTCCTTGTTTCCGCCATTTGGCGACACATTACTAATGGGCGAAGAGTATACCTGGCTCACAAGTGGTGAGGTCCCCCACACCCCATGGTTTTCCTTTGGGTGCTTCCTAAAAAGGTATCATTATCTCACCAGCCCTCCACCTGTTCAATGTGGGATCCTAGCTTTATGTGAGAGAAGGTAAGATATCAGTTTGGTTTGTGTTGAATTTCGCGCAAAGCTACATGAGGACTATCTGCACTAGTCATCCCTTATTGAGCAGTGAATGACTAGAGTGGAAGCAGCTAGTCATCACCAACTCTTGAACTACTCTTTTACCAACGAATAGTGTGACTGACCATCACATTATAATGCCCCCACGGCTGAAAGGGCGAGCATGTTTGGTGGGAGGGGGATTAGAACCCGCGACCCTTAGATTGTAAGTCGAGTGCCCTAACCACCTAGATCGTATCGGAAGTTAACATTTTCCTAAACTGAAAATGTATTTCTGATAGATACTTACATCCTCTCACATTTCCCACCTGCCCTCCCCACTTGTGGTGTGATCTGACTAATCTCTAAGTGATTGACAGCTGAAAGATTAGAGGGAGCGCTAGTTACAATAGGGAGAGGGTTGCTGCATAATCATTTGCATGTTATTAGGCTAGTGGCGAGCGAAAATTTGCGCCGATAGAGGGCAGAATATGTTGAGAAAGCTTTTTGTTAGAAGAGGTAAGTATCTATCGGAAATACATTTTCAGTTTAGGGAAATATTAAAATCTGAAAACCGACTACGTTACAAACATTTTTAAAGTAAAAAATATAGCACTATATTATATTAAGATGTTTACTGTCACCAGAAACCTAATACTAATAGTGAAGATATACTCAGCGCAAAGCAGTTTCATGATCTACACACAAACTGTTTATATATATATATATATATATATATATATATTATGTCGTCAAGAACTACAAT
>NW_013674053.1:21879-24155 GCF_000517525.1 Limulus polyphemus
TTACCATATTTTTCGTTTTCTGCCACACCATCTTAATGGGAAAACGTATGCAAATGTGGAAAGTGTTAAAGAGGACATGTTTTTTATTCAAAGCCAAGTGGTTTCTTTAATCAGGGCATTAACAACCTGATTGTAAGATGGAAAAGCATCATTGATAAGGATGGAAACTATTTCATTTAATAAGCTGTTCGAGTTTTTGAATCTAAAAAAAGCGACATTAATTTCCTGACGACCTAATATATATAAAGTAAAACAAAATTTATAGGGATCATTCGGTTTCCTTGACATTAACGTTAAATCCAACAGTCTCTCCAAAATTCAGCTTAGAATACAATTTTATTAATTATCATTGAAAATCAAACCACCACTGACCTGGTAAACTTTTAGCTCCCGGCTTTGGTTGAAGACCCCTTGCCCTGATAACTTCAATTTCAAGCTTCCTTTTTCTATCAGAGATACTCAGCTGTATATCCCCTAAGTATGGAGAGGCTAACGCTTGCCTACCAACAAACTGACCCGGTCCTAGACCTTCCACAAATGTGGAATATTCGCTCTCTCGTGTCAAACGTAAAGCTGGCATTTTTCTAGTAGTATTGTATAATAAAAATACTTAAAATATATTGAAAATACGAACTTCAAAAAAACGGATTAAAGATAACCTACAGAAATACATTTAACTTTATTATTAATGAAATGGTTACGATTTTTTATATTATTATTATTATTACAAACTTTCATTAAATTTGTTTGCAACTTTGTGCAAATACTATCGAAATATTATACAACAGTGATATATTTTGTAAAATTATAAATACGAAATGTAATTTCAACTTCTTGTTTCATATCATAGCAGTTTCAAAAATATACCGACAAAAATTAATAAGAAGTTTGGGATGAAACAGTATTATTGTATTTTGCATAAGTTTTGTAATTACTATATTCTTAGTAGAAAAACACAACTAATAGTAAAATGTTTAAAGACAGTTTTAGGATTCCATAGCTCTTTATCAGGTTTATAAATATCAATCTGTGACTGGATAATATCAACAGAGATCAATAACATTGAAAAAAATTCAGACAAGAATAAGACAGATAGAAAAGTAGAGGTTCATTCTATCATTTTTGACGATTATTAACATGGGGCTGAACAAAGTTAAAATCCTCAAACGAATAACATTTTATAATCCACAATTAAAATCTAAAAGAATTGTTAAAAACAAAAGTGAAAACTCTGTATTAGCTATACATGTAATCGTATTGGACAAATCATTCAACGGAAAAAAAACTGTTATGTGGGCTCAACCGAATAATATGACTGCTAGAAATATTAGAGAAATCATTGACATAATAAAACACTGCATAAACAACTTTATTTTAAATAAGAATGAATGGTTACAAAATCAGAAAGTATGTAGATGGCGTGATCTTCTAACTACCGCCAAGTAACGAGCTGCGCTAATTGTGGTGGACCTCGCGCTGCCTCCTACAGGGGATGCCCCAAGTATAAGTAACCCGTCTTCCCTAAAACATCCAGCAGCACCGAACAGCATCCCAGGTACAAAGACCAATGGTAATCTCAATAGTACCGGTGACCAGCACATGTGGGACATCAGCTCCAAGACCAGATCGTACGCCGAAGCAGCTAAGTCAATCCGCTCCGTTTCACAGCATACATGCGTTGTCTCTTCGACAGACAAGACTTTATCTCCAGATTAACAGTGTTCATTACAGATGTCATGCTGATCTGTCATTCAACAGATATCAACTATATACCACTATTGGCAACACAAGTTGGTATCGCCGCGTCGAATTATTTTGACATGGATACCTTTGACGCAGTACTGCTTACCCAACACGTCAAGAGGAGAAAAACCCGTATGCGCCTATCCAGGTAAGCCATTCCTATTATTATGTCTTCGTTCTAATACTTAACTGGTTTGCTTTCTTCATGTAAACATACAGGGAGGATTAGAACACAAAAAATACGAATTATTACAACGAACTAATTCTACTAAAGCTGACAACCATTAACGAAACTCCCCTCAACGCTCAAGCTAACTTCAAACTCCTAAACTAAAAATCTATTCAAAAACACGCCGCCCCTGGTAAACGCGGTATAGCCCTCCTTGTTAAGGAAACCCTCGAAGTTCAAACGAATCAGTCTTACCGGTAATAACACTCCAGCCATTCTAGGGTTAGAAAATCAGAAAGTATGTTTGTTTGTTTGTTTTGAATTTCGCGCAAAGCTACACGATGGCTATCTGCGCTAGCCGTCC
>NW_013674053.1:24934-28237 GCF_000517525.1 Limulus polyphemus
TTTTTTTTTTGAATTGTAAATTAGTAGTCGCATGACCATGGTGGCTTTTGTACTTATATAGCACACAGTAACTGTTTTTCACACTCCTGAAGATGACGTGAAACCACGTTGAAACTTTCAGTGACTTTTACAACCGTTGATCGGTTTAAATATAGATTATAAGTATGTATTATAAAACGTTGTTCGTTTATGGATTTTAATATATATACACAAGTTCCTTGAATTTTAACCTTTTAATATATTATGAACAAAATTAGTTATTTTTAATAGGGATGCACCCTATCGGTTAAAATGTACAACAAACCAACACTCGAATAATCACACTTAATAAGTCTTAAACTAACAAAATAAACTTTGGGGTGAACTCCAAAGCATATTTACTGATCCCAAGCTTTGATGCCAACTTGTGAGTTCTTCGTCAAGCGAGAGACAATTGGAACATGAACTTTTCGATAAACACAAAACGTAGAACATTACTTTACGATAAACACAAAACGTAGAACATTACCTAACGAGAAAAATTAACCGTGTCACAAGCAGTACGACAGATATCGCGGCATACCAAGTAAATATTTATACACGTAATTAACTACAATGAAACCTCACATTTTTGTTAACAGGTTTACTCGCATCATTGGACGTTTCGGAATCTAGTAGATGCTGATGATGGAATTTGTAGATTCCGAAACGTTCACTAGTGTGAATAAACCTTTTAACAAATGCTTGCTGCATCTGTGCTGGGTCTATTTATAATCAAATTAAGATTACTGCCAAATGAATCTATTGAAAACTCGTAAATTATTTACAAAAACATGGAAGTATACTGTACATTAAAAATATAAAGGTGTTCGGTTTGGTGTTTGTTATTAAGCACAAAGCTATACAAAAGTCAATCTGTGATCTGCCCATCACGGGTATCGAAACCCAGATTTTAGCAGTATAATTCCGCAGACATATCGCTATGTCACTGGTGGGCCAAAAAAATCAATAAAATAAGGGAAAGGGGAATATAACAGTAAACTTAACTGGGTCAAAGGAACGAATTATTATAAATATAGAAATTAAATGCAATCAAAATGTATAAGACAAACAAGGTGAAAAATATTGTTTCGGGTAACAACCCTAAACAAGGTTTACGGTGAGGTTAAAATGTGTTGTTGTTTGTATAAGCCGTTTTATCCTCATTGCAAACCAATGTTTATGTATACATATATGACACAAACCTTTTTAAATACTACATTGATGAAAGGAGCAGGAAGAATAATGGGAAAATAGAAAGAAAAATATATTACATCTCTCACATGAAAAGTTGCTCTGGTTAGGATAACGTTTTGGTAATAAATCGTGTGAAATACTTTATTTGTTAATGTGGTATACGTGCAGTTGTAGAATGTGCTGATTGTTTATATGAAACCACGTGGAACGTGAGGATCACTAAGCAGTGTATCAACTTAGAAATTGAGGATCTTCAACAAAGGGACCGTTCTAATAGTTCAAGAGCTTTATGTTTTTAGTTGTTGTGAAGTACAAAAAAAATAAAGGTGGATCGTCCTTTATCGGTACAAAATTAAAATGTTATTAAGATACAATGGTTTTAAAGTAACGTCACCTTTAGCCGTGTAGAAACATAAACAAGCCTTTGTAAAAGGACTTGCAACACAAATGCTGACTGAATTCTTGTTATTCTGACGATGGGGTTATCAGCACCACACAAACAGATAGTTTACTCTTCCACGATACAAACAAAAATAATTTACACAACACACTCTTCCATTACTTTAACTGACCACAACAAAAAATAAATAAATAAATAAAGCAAGCATGCCACAATTATAAATCGTATATTCACATTAAGTGAAAGTGTTATCCTGGATAAGGTTTGTTTTCTCACTTTCTAAACTTATTGTAAAGAGCCCTAACAATACATGCTCTATTCAGAATGAACAAAATAAATATTAAAATGGAAAAAAGATGCTTAAATTAAACACTGTATCATGCAAGAAAGAAACAATGTTCCTTGCTATAACAACATACTGTTACGACAACGGAAGTCACGTGACGCTGGTAACACGTTCTAGAAAGATCGGGGAACATCACGAATAATCCAGTATTTGCTAGGCGCCCTCTATTCTTGTATATAATTCCCGATTAATTGTCTGGCGCTTACTTAAACACACACTATAATTCTCAACGAACGATTCACGCACTTTACTTACTACCGCGCTTGACTCAATTGTCCGTCTATATCTTCAATCTCTCTGTCCGCTATTCAATTCCTGTGGAAATTAAGTGTATTGAGAAAGAATAAACTAGTTTTATTTAAGAAAGGACTTGTATCGCTGAAGTTTCTCGGTAAGAATTTCTACCGGAAATTATCAAACGAGCAGAGGCGTAACAATATAATCATAATTCCGGAAATACTTTGTTGTCTTTTAGGATTTGTAGTGTTTACTGGATGGATTTAGATATTTTGACAATAAAGTTAGAAGAAAAAAAAACGATCTTTACTCTTCAGATAACAATAGTTTTATTTTACCCAACGTTTCACCATTGCAGCTTCATCAGGGTTGATAGTACAAAATTATTTTTTTGTTTTTATATTACTAGCTCTGATAAAAATGCAATAACGAAAGGCTGGGTGAAAAAAACATTATTATCTGGAGAGTAAGTGTTTTTTGTTTTAAACTTATACTGACAGTATAACTCTTGAAGTGGATCAGCTAATACGTCTGAGGACAGTGGTTGAAGTCAGAAAGTCACTAAGGAGAGCTTTCCTGTCGAACAAGGAGCTAATGGGCGAAGCTCAAACAATATTGTAAAATATTTAAAAGTTTGTGGGGGAACTGCAATGGGGACCACATGCAGAAACTGAACTTCACTGGACATGAATGGAACTGTATTGGGGACCACACGCAGAAGCTGTTCTTCACCGGACAAGAATGGAATTGTAGTGGGGACAACATTCAGAAACTGATCTTCACCGGACAAGAATGGAACTGCATTGGGGACCACACAAGAAACTGATCTTCACTAGACAAGAATGGAACTGCAGTGGGGACCACATGCAGAAACTGATCTTCATCAAACAAGAATGGAACTGCAGTGGAGACCACATGCAGAAACTGATCTTCACCAGACAAGAATGGAATTGCAGTGGGGATCACATGCAGAAACTGATCTTCACCGAACAAGAATGGAACTGCAGTGGAGACCACATGCAGAAACTGATCTTCACCAGACAAGAATGGAACTGCAGTGGAGACCACATGCAGAAACTGATCTTTACCAGACAAGAATGGAATT
>NW_013674053.1:28981-32126 GCF_000517525.1 Limulus polyphemus
GAATGTCAAAAGATTTTTAAGGCAATATTTTCCCTTAGTGAAACCAACTTCGTTAAGCATCTTTTATCAGACTTTCCAAAACTTTCCCACAACAGATGTAAGGCTAAAGGGTCTATAATTACTGGGACAATTTTTTATCACCTCCCTCGAAAGAAGGAGTTACAGTAGCTAACTTCCAATCCTCTGGTACCAGCCCACTATTCAAGGACTTACAAAAAACAGTAGCAAGTGGCTGACATATACAATCCTTAACCTTCTTCTGAACCCTTGTAGAAATATTTTTATAACAAGCTTATAATTAATGCAATTATTTTGTTCAATCTTGTTTCTATCTACTTAAATATTCATTAGTTAAAACTGAAGAAAAAGCAGAATTTAATAACCCACCCAACTCACAACCATCAGATACAAGCCTTTCTTTATCATACATCAACAAAATGTTAGGATGGGGGTAGGACCTTTCACCCTTAATGTATTTAAAGAAATCCTTACTGTTAACTTATACATTTTCAGCCAACCTTTTTGATTTTCTAATTTGAACAGTCTCCAAAAACCTTTCTCCCCCACACACTGACTCTAGCATTTCTCAATCTGTGTTTGAAATTAATATCACCCATTATTATGACTTCATTAGCAGCTGAAATTTTAAACTCTTTGTAAAGTTTCTCACTAATTTCATCAGTATCAACTGGTGGTCTATAAATAATTCCCACTAAAAGCCTTTTCCCTTTATATCCACTAATACTCAACTTCAACAGGATGTAACTCATGTTTTACATATAAAGCCACTCCTGCCCCTCTCTTCAGTACCCTATCCCTATTAAATAGCCTGTAACCCTGTATTTCAAAGAAATTTCTGTCATCAAAATCATCTACATTTAACCATGTTTCAGTTATTTTCATTATTTCTCTATTCCTACCAGTGCTCTAAGGTCATCTGTTTTATTACTTATACTTCTAGCATTACAATAGTAATAATTAAGTCTACCCTTATAACTACCTCTCTACCAATATCCTATGCTAAACTTTTCTCTACATCTTTTTTTTACATTTAGTTTATCCTGGCTCTCATCATTGTCTAGTCTTAGTTTAAAACTTCCCTTACAGTTGAGTTAATAGCCCTAGCATACACGCCAGCTCCTACCATATTTAAATGTAAACCATCCATTCCAAAAAACTGCCTTCTTCCATTGAACTAATCCCACAAGTCCAACCAGCCAATCTGCTCATCCTTATATACTAACCTAAGCGTACCATTCAGCCCTAGTGACCTACTTATAATTTCATCCCCACAATCAGTTCTCGGCAATATCCCAGACACAATTAAGTTATGGCCCCTTTTCTGTAAATGCCTTTATCAAACCCTTGTACTTACCATTTACCTCCTATGACCTACCTTTCCCTACATCATTAGCCCCTATGTGCATAACAAAAACTGCATCATTGCTAGCCCCTTTATTATATATATCTCCTACTCTGTCAGTTATATCCTCCACCAGTGCCTTTGGGTAGCATAATCTAATTATTTTCTCCTTTTGTACTTCATAGACTATCCTGTCCATATGCCTTATCAAGGAATCACCTATAACTATAACCTTCTTAAGTTTATCATCTATATCTTTCTCTGACCCTCTTGTTTTCCTTTCTTCCAATAGTTACTCATCTGCAGGAGCCAAGGGCTGAAATCTGCTGCTCAATAGGTAGGATCATTACAATGAAATTCATTACTTTTAGCCCTAACAGTACTCTTTCTAACTTCCTAACTTTCAGGTTGGTGGCTTGTGGGCCTTACCTACTACTGCATATGATAAAATATCCTAGTAATAAATAAATCTTTTTGGAAAAAGTATAGGTCAAACCCAATGACAAGAACCTCCTGTTACACTTGTCACAATTCCCAATCAAGCATAATATTCCAAGATAAAAGATTCTTAGTTTTAGAAACTGAACTGCAGCAAACTTGTTAGGACAGTCTAAAATCAGAATTGTAAACAATTAATTAGTTTTACAACTCATTATAAGGAATGGTAAATATTGATCTTAAGCCCAACATCCTGCTGATAAAAAGCAAAGTTTCTGCAGAGAAATGAAAAATAACATTTTCCCAAACATAGTGAAATCAGAGTTTTATTTTACTTGTCTTGATATAAGTGGTGTTTAATGATTAAGTGTAAAGTTCCCACCTAACAGGTCTAGACGATTCATATCTATGGTTCACTAGTTTGTATCTCAAATTAGTAAGTTAATGAAAAGATGAATCCATGACAAGTTCCGGTATGTAAGGTTATCTTCTAGAATTGTATTGTCAGAATAAACTCTTACCTGCCATTAGACTTTAAATATTTAACATCCAGCCACAACCATGCATCAAATGTTTCACCTGGAGTTTAAATATCATTCTCTCTATGAGAAGGTTTTATTAAGTTCAAGGTAACCTTTAGGATTGCTATACGAAACAAATCATCAGGGATAAGTACAACAATATGAAACTATTATGGTAGAGTACAAAAATATGAAACTAATGATAATTGTCATATTTTACCAAAATCATTAGTTTCATATTGTCATACTTTACCATTATCATTAGTTTTGTACTGTCATACTTTACCATTATCATTAGTTTTGTACTGTCATACTTTACCATTATCATTAGTTTTGTACTGTCATATTTACCATTTCATATTGTTGCACCATGATGATTAGTTTCATATTGTTGCACCATGATGATTAATTTCATATTGTTGCACCATGATGATTAATTTCATATTGTCATACTTCACCATGATGACTAGATTCATATTGTCATAGTTCACCATGATGATTAACTTCATAGTTGCACCATGATGATTAATTTCATATTGTCATACTTCACCATGATGACTAGATTCATATTGTCATAGTTCACCATGATGACTAGTTTCATATTGTCATAGTTCACCATGATGACTAGTTTCATATTGTCATACTTCACCATGATGATTAGTTTCATATTGTCATACTTCACCATGATGACTAGTTTCATATTGTCATAGTTCACCATGATGATTAGAATATGAAACTAATCATCATGGTGAAGTATGACAATATGAAACTAATCATCATGGTGAAGTATGACAATATGAAACTAATCATCATGGTGAAGTAT
>NW_013674054.1:0-1332 GCF_000517525.1 Limulus polyphemus
TAATAATGTGCCACCATGTTTTCAACTCTGATCCGTATATCTCTAACTCTGATCCCTATTATAATAATGTGCCACCATGTTTTCAACTCTGATCCGTATATCTCTAACTCTGATCCCTATTATAATAATGTGCCACCATGTTTTCAACTCTGATCCGTATATCTCTAGCTCTGATCCCTATTATAATAATGTGCCACCATGTTTTCAACTCTGATCCGTATATCTCTATCTTTGATCCCTATTATAATAATGTGCCACCATGTTTTCAACTCTGATCCCAATTATAATAATGTGCCACCATGTTTTCAACTCTGATCCGTATATCTCTATCTTTGATCCCTATTATAATAATGTGCCACCATGTTTTCAACTCTCATCCATATATCTCTATCTTTGATCCCTATTATAATAATGTGCCACCATGTTTTCAACTCTCATCCGTATATCTCTATCTTTGATCCCTATTATAATAATGTGCCACCATGTTTTCAACTCTGATCCGTATATCTCTAACTCTGATCCCTATTATAATAATGTGCCACCATGTTTTCAACTCTGATCCGATTTCACTATGTCCTCGATTTTGATTCCTATTCCAGAATTGGAGTCTTACTTCCACCAGTACCTCTAAAAACCAGGGCACATTACGTTATGACCCACCTTATGATTTATGCCCCGGTGTTGGATGTTTGTGACTGTGATTTTTTTCTCTCTCATGAACTTACATTTAATTACACACACATATATATATATATATATATAACTTTTGAAAAATTGACAAATAGTTTAACAATCGCGCCGCCACCCGGTGGCTCAGCAGTAAGTCTGCGGACATAGAACGTGAAAAATCGAAGTTTTGATACACTTGGTGGGCACAGCACAGATAGCCTGTTGTGTAGCTTTGGGCTTAACTACAAACAAACAAGCAAAGCATATCTCACCGTTTTCTGCTTGTTTGTTTGTTTTGAATTTCACGCAAAGCTACACGAGGACTATCTGCGCTAGCCGTTCTTAATTTAGCAGTGTAAGACTAGAGGGAAGGCATCTAATCATTACCGCCAACTCTTGTCCTTCTCTTTCACCAACGATTAGTGGGATTGAACGTCACATTATAACGCCCCCACGGTTGAAAGGGCGAGCATGTTTGGTGGGACGCGGATCTGTTTTCTGCGAATACACGCACTAACTTAAATATAACAAGCCTGCGAATGTAAACTTCATAAAAGTTTGTTTGGATTGAATAACGGATTTTCCATAATTCAGCTACGCAGATTTCGAAAATAATATTCATTT
Organism: Limulus polyphemus; assembly: GCF_000517525.1. Lineage (NCBI taxonomy): Eukaryota > Metazoa > Arthropoda > Merostomata > Xiphosura > Limulidae > Limulus > Limulus polyphemus. The sequence continues at coordinate 1,294 of NW_013674054.1, forward strand.
TTTTTTCTCTACCACGTGAGAATTTTTTTTACAATTATG
>NW_013674054.1:1704-7137 GCF_000517525.1 Limulus polyphemus
ACAATTATGTGTAATATGTTTATGATTAAAAAATAGCGTCATTAATTTGAAAACGTGTTCCTCCCAGAGGCGTCGTCTTAAAATTAAAATTTATTCGTTATAATAAAAATAGCATAACGATATGTTGTGAGTGATTTCTTAGAAATAAGACCTCTTAGGTTTGAAAATAAAATGTAATAAACAATTTTAAACCTATGAAAGATGCAGGTGTGTGGTCAAATCGATGTTTCATTTTTTTACTTTTGGCTTCTGAGTAAAAAGTAAAAAGAAAAAAAAAACACACCAAATATATTTTTTTCCCTGTTAACGCTGAATATTCTTAGATTAGATTTTTTACGTTATGTGTGTGTTCGTTACACAGGTCCCGGCATGGCCAGATGGTTAGGGCGCTCGACTCGCAATCTGAAGGTCGCAGGTTCGAATCACCGTCACACCAGACATGCTCGCCCTTTCAGCCGTGTGGGCGTTATAATGTGACGGTCAATCCCACTATTCGTTAGTAAAAGAGTAACTCAAGAGTTGGCGGTGGATGGTGATGACTAGCTGCCTTCCCTCTAGTCTTATACTGCTAAATTAGGGACGGCTAGCGCAGATAGCCTTCGTGTAGCTTTGTGCTTAATTACAAACAAACAAATCTATCGAAGGCCTGGCATGGAGCTCTTCTCGTACTCTGAGGGTCACGGGTTCAAGTCCTCGTCGCCGAACGTGCTCGCCTTTTCAGACGTGAGGGTGTTCTAATGTTACGGTTAATCCCATTATTCGTTGGTAAAAGAGTGTCCCAAGAGTTGGCGGTTGGTAGTGTTGACTAATTGCTTTCCCACTAGTCTTACACTGCTAAATTAGGGACGGCTACCGCAGATAGTCTTCGTGTAGCTTTGAGCGAAATTAAAAAAACAAACAAACAATCGTTACACAGGTAACCACCTAGTTATATTGAGAATTAAAACTCACCTTTTCTAAAACTCCTGGTTTCAAAAATTAATGAACAATAGTTAAGGACTATTTTTAAATCAAACTTACGTATGTTTGGTTGATAGAGTTCGTCGAATGTAATGAAACTCTCATCAGCTGAGATTTGATAAATGCTACTTTCTTTGTATCATTAAATATTCTTTTAAAACAGCCTAGGGGGGAATTTTTAAAAGACGTATTAGAATTTTGCTTATTTAACTAAGGAAGAAAATGGATATTATTGTTCCTTTGTTTGTATTATATTTTAATATTGTTTAAACTTGTTTCCATTACCACTGCTTTCTTTATCATATACGTAAAGGTTCGACCATAAATTCATTCACCTGTAGCATGTGTTTCACGTCACGACTCCGTTAAATAAATACCTTAAAAATCCAATTACGATGCCTAGATATTTATATTATTGACCAAGTTTACAGCCTTAAAGCAGTTACTTAAAAGAAAAAAAAAAGTATAGTCAGAAAATATTTGTTTTTCTTACAGCACGATCAAATCCACGTTTAATGATTATTGAATTGGGCTAAATGGATATTTTGTATCCATATCGGTTAAATAAGATAGATGATATTGATTTAGGCTTATTATGAAATGCAAGTAATAACCACACTACCACCCATCCATCCATCTTTCTATTCAACATTTCAATATTACTTTTGCTTATAGTTTATTGTTAAATAAGATGTTTCAGAATAATACTTTTAGTATCATGTTTCTCTAAAAGGAAACAAACAAGCCTGTGGATTGCAGTGTATATGTTCATAGGTTAGGCTATCCAGCTCATTACGGTAACGCGTCTAATTGGAATGCCTGTACAATTACTTGTGTATTAGCTTAACTATTTTGTCTGTAGCGTTTTTCTTATATAATACATATCTGTAATATTAGAAGGACTGGTGTTATGCTTTGGCTTATAATAAAACAAGGTAAAATACATACTTGTTTTGTTTCACATATACTGATCTTTAGCTCGAGTTACTCGACTATGAGTTTTACAAAAAAAAAAAAAATGTATTTCAGGACAAAACATCGAACTTGACTTAAACAACAAAACATTTCAACATCGTACCAAAAATAACTTAGTTAATAACAATTTATGTTGTTGTTTCCATAATGCAGAATTACACGAGGAGAAATTTGTTTCTGTCTTTTGTTTTTTGAAGTTAAGCACAAAGCTACACAATGGGCTATCTGTGCTCTGCCCACCACGGGTAATGAAACCCGGTTTCTAGCGTCGTAAGTTCGCAGACATACCGCTGTGCCACTGGGGGGGGGGGGGGGATGGGAAATTTGCACTCTGTCTGTCCCAGAGAATCGAGCCCCGGAGTTTAGCATTATAAGTCTGTTTGTTTGCTTTGAATTTTGCGCAGACGTACAGGAAGGTTATTTGCGTTAGCCATCCCTAATTTAGCAGTGAAATACTAGAGGGAAGGCAGCTTATTATCACAACCCACCGCCAACTCTTGGGCCACCCTTTTACTAACGAATAGTGGGATTGACCGTCACATTATACAGCATTATATGTCCATATATGACCTACTGGGGGATGGGATCTAGGGATCAAGAAAATGTATGAATAGCTAATTGATAGTAGTTGCTGTTTCAAAATATTGCTTTCCGGGCGGATAAACGGAATTATGACGAGGTTATTTAAACTCTCTTCTTTTTCGCCGTTCGACTCGCAATTTGCCAGTTGTGGGTTCGAATCCCGTCATCGAACGTGCTCGCCATTTTAGTCGTGTGGGAGCGTTATAATGTGAAGGTCAATCCCACTATTCGTTGGTAAAAGGGTAGCCCAAGAGTTGGCGGTGGGTGATGATGACTTGCTACCTTCCTCCTAGTCTGTCACTGTTAAATTAGGGATGGCTAGCGCAGATAGTCCTCCAGTAGCTTCGCGCGAAATTCAAAACAAACCAAACCAAACTTCATCTTCGGCGTTCGATTGACCGTCAGATCTGCATTCCAATGGAGATCAAGAACTGGGTAACTAGGTGGCCAGACTAAGGTCCGCTGCCGATCTCCACAGCTTGATGTGTAGGCCTGCTCGCTCTGAACAGGTCCGAAGTGTCTGGGGTTTGCAATGAGAGCGCTCTTGAAGTACGTTTGCTGGGATATGGTCTGCCTGCAAACACACAGTGCTGTGTCTACAATGTTAATTTTCTTCAGATGAGCCCGGAGATCACAGTGGCCATTTCTTATGCAATAAATGGTTGTAGTCTGCCGTCTGTCGAAGAATCTGAGTGAATCTTGCTGTGGGCGGTCACTCTTGAATCTATGCTCCAGTAGAATTTTTGCTTCTCTGGAGGAAATGGTGACTATAGCTGCATTAGTGTTCTTGGACGTTAAGATTTGCAGAATTGACATCGAGTCTGTTAACATAACATCTTAACATTTCTTCTAGATGGTCAGACTACTTCCCTGTCCACTCCTGGAGGAAAGCTAGGTGTCCAGATGGTCAGACTACTTCCCTGTCCACTCCTGGAGGAAAGCTAGGTGTCCAGATGGTTAGACCACTTCCCTGCCCATTCCTTGGGGAAGCTGGAGTGAAAGATATCACTGCCACAGTCGACCACCTCAAGACATCTGGGATACCTAGCTTTCCTCCAGGAGTGGACAGGGAAGTAGTCTGACCATCTGGACACCTAGCTTTCCTCCAAGAGTGGACAGGGAAGTGTTTTGATCGTCTGGAACCTAATATAGACTCTACTTCCTCCGTTTCTCGTGGCATCAATGGCAAACCCATTAGAATATTCAACATAAATCAGTTTAGTGTAATAATTTGTTGTGTTATAAGGATGTGGTTCCATTTACTTCCAATGACTGGTATGGTTAAATGGATTTCAATGTTGTACTCTTCCTTTTGTTCATTTCTCTGGTGCCAGTACCTCACATGAAATATTGCGCAACTGTAAAAGCTCCTAAATGGTTGAGACTTGAAATATAAGTAGATGGTTTGAGGGGGGAGGGCGTCATATCTTTTTTTACTCTGAATCAGGATCTTCAGATTTCTTCTATTTCAATATCTCCAGTCATTTCCATGTTATCTATGATCATTGTCTTCATTACTTCCAAAATCATATGAAGTCTCCAGTTCTGAATCTTATCAGATTTCGTGTTATTGATTTTTAGCTGATTTTGATAATAAAAAAAAAAGTTGAGGCGCACTTCATGACTAGCTTGATGGACCCCATACAAATGTCCCTCAGGATTCTAGAGGTAACTCCCCAATTGGACGGGAAACGTTCCTTCTTCAGTAAGTAAACGTAAACTGAAATTATATGTTTTTGTTTGTTTTATCTCAAAGCCACACAATGGACGCTCTGAGCTTGCATGTGAAAAGGAAAATATTTCATCAATATTTACTAAAAGGAGCAATAGATTAACTCCAAAAAAGTTGATTAATTACAGCGAAAAGTACATTAACAGTACAAATCAGTTGGTTTCAATTGAAAGATCAGTTGACTAACAACATTGACGAACTGCATATAAAAACATTGAAGAGCACAGTCATTGTTGATGTACAAACTTGCTAATTTGTCTCAGTTAAAGCAAATATTTTAGTCAAAACATTAACAAAATACGATTTTCTAAAAAAATAAATATCAAATTTATCACTTCAAAATTTTCAAAGGCTGTCCAAACATGTATATTCTCGTGCTTTAACCTGTCTCAATATATCTATAGAATTAGTAAAATTGATATATGTAGGCTTAGTATAATCACCCTACTGTGCTGAAAATAGAGCTACGTTCTTTTAACTCGTGTTGGATTTATGAACAATACTATGATAGTACTCATCAGCCTACGCGTGTAATGCGGTTGCAACAGACTTTAATTAACTGAATTTCATATTTTCTAATCCTCTTTTACATGTGTGATACTCCACCCTCCCTCCCCCTCCCTCGAAGCGGTAAGTTTGCACGTTTATAACGCTGAAAATCTGTTTCAGAATCCGCGATGGGCAGAGCACAGATAGCCCGTTGATTACCTTTATGCTTAACTATAAACAAACAAATATTTTACGTGTCCCAGTTTCCACGTCATATCCAACGATAAGTAAACAAGCTTACGAATATCATTACTTATTCATACGTAAGTAATTAAGAGTCATGAAAAAGTGAATATTATTATTTAACAAATAACTTATTGGTTATTATAAACGTTAGTAACGCATAGAATGAAGACGTCATTACAACTACCTTGTAAAAACACACACATAGGAATAAATTAGTTAGTGGCTCAGCAGTAAATCTGTGGGCTTATCACGCTAACATCGGGTTTTGATACCAGCGATAGGCAGAGCATAGATAGCCCGCTGAGTACCTTTGGGCTTAACAACAACAAAAAACAAAACAAATTAGTTAATAGTCCCAATTTTACAAAGTTTAGAAATCATTACAATTACTATTACAGAATGTTTTATGTTCGTTTTAAAGCGCTTTAAGTATTACAGAATGTTTTATG
>NW_013674054.1:7588-9913 GCF_000517525.1 Limulus polyphemus
TTTGATAAATACATTTATTTTTGTTGTATTTATTCCACTTGTAGTTTGATAAATACATTTATTTTTTGTTGTATTTATTCCACTTGTAGTTTGATAAATACATTTATTTTTGTTGTATTTATTCCACTTGTAGTTTGATAAATACATTTATTTTTTGTTGTATTTATTCCACTTGTAGTTTGATAAATACATTTATTTTTGTTTATTTTATGTTGTTTAAGTATAAACGTTTTTCAACAGATCAAACCACATTCTTTCATTGACCTTCTGTCCAACATTTAAGTTCTTGACTTTGACATTGTTATCATGTTATTAGAAGTTTCTGAATGACGTATACCTACCATAGCAACCCATCTTGTGTACTTCCATTTGAGTTGTTTTGATAGGGATTCTCTTGACGCTTTCGTCTTTTGTTTTCCCCACGCTACTCGTTTTAATACTTGTATGTCTGCTGTCTGTCACGATCAGTCAACTACGTTTTTCGATATCGTTCTTTCTCAGATACCGTTGGGTGTTTAAGTATTATTCAAAACTGTGGCATACCGGAATAAAATTTAAAATGTAACTAAACATGTTGTAAATTTTAATCATTTTGGGGTAAAATTCAGACTCCTAACACTTTCCATTAGTCAAATGATAAAATACAGCTCAAACTTATTAGCCCTGAAAGAAAAATCACATAAAAAATGTCTTCTGATGTTCAGACTAAATTATTCATTTATCCGATAAGAAATGTGGAAACTGAAGGGCACACACGCGCGTACGTGGACGTATTTAAGTAGCTACAAGCGTTTATATGACGTCAGCAGATACAGGTAGGTTTGTTGTATGTCTATGTAACTACTTCGCAGGGTGTAGATGGATCTTCACCAAAATTGGTATGGAGGTTCATTAGGTCCGTGCAGGGTACATACAAATTTTCATTTTGCAGTTTGCAGTTTTTTTATGAACGTTTTTTGCGTTTTTTACCACTACTTCGCCCCCTCTTGATAGATCTTCACCAAATTTAATTTTTAATGTTATAAAATACCATTATTTTCACGGGGGGAGTGAAAAGAATAAACTTATGAGTTATTATAAGTATTTGCTGCTTTGGGAATTAGATTTTAATTTGGCCTATGATTTTACTTAGATAATATTTCATACACTTCAGGTGGATTGTGGCTTACTAGTCAAATCGTTGTCCCCTCTCCAGATTTATTTATAGTTTTGAACATAAAGCGTGTAGCATCCGTTACATGAAAAATATCCTTAAATGATATTAATATCAGGATCGAGCACTATCTAGTGGTTAGCGTAAGGGGCTGTGAATTGCGGGTTGTGTGGTTTAAGTATCGTTACTAGTGAAAGAAAAGCCCCCCCCCCCAGTGGCACAGCGGTATGTTTGCAGACTTAGAACGCTAGAAATCGGGTTTCGATACCCATGGTGGGCAGAGAACAGATAGTTGTAGCTTTGTGATTAACTTCAAAACAAGCAAACTGAAAGAAAATAACGTTCTCTGCACTTTAGAGCCGTGGATGCGTTATAAGAGTGGCGGTCAACTCGCGCTGTTTTATTGGGGTAGTCCACCAGTCGGCGGGGAGTGGTGATGACTTACTGCATTCCACCCCTAGTCTATCACTTCAAAATTAGGTACAGCTAGTGTAGATAACCATGATGTCGTTTTGCACAAATTTCACAAACAACAAGATACAGTCTTCTGTTGTTATTGAAATATATTTCATATTTATCTATAATATTCCTACCACGTTATGTCAGACGAAAGTTAACTGAAGTAAATCTTAATGAGATTAGACAAGAATAATCGTCAATACGGTGAAGCGCTCGTCGGCACATAAGAACGCTACGAATTAATTTCCCTGGTGGAAGATAAGTAAACTAAAACTATCGGAAATAAGCCTGTTGTGAATTAATACTAGTTCAAATGGAGATTAAAATAAAAGAAAATAAGTAAATAAGAAAGAAACGTCTTAACCTATTGTCGTATAAAAGGTGACCTTTGGCAAGATAATAAAACAAGACGCACGAAATATATATAGCTACCTAGGTTTTATTATTTTAACTCTATCCCAGTTTACTTTGACTACCCACATTAAAGTAAATATACGAATAAGTACTAGTTACATTTCCACTAGACTGATTCTGTATAAACTGGAGATAATAAGTACTAGTTACATTTCCACTAGACTGATTCTGTATAAACTGAAGATAATAAGTACTAGTTACATTTCCACTAGACTGATTCTGTATAAACTGAAGATAATAAGTACTAGTTACATTTCCACTAGACTGATTCTGTATAAACTGAAGATAATAAGTACTAG
>NW_013674054.1:10758-12728 GCF_000517525.1 Limulus polyphemus
AGTGTTTAAATGTAGTGGATTCAGAATCAATATGTAGCATGTTCCTGGAAAAGGAAATGTTATATTTCTTTTGTGTATTGCCAGTTTTATACGGAATAGTTTTTGTCTTCCAATGGTTTCCCGTCATTATTGACAGGCTTTTACGCTAGTCTAATATAAAAGCCATACATCTACACTTTAATATCAATTAAAAATCTTCAACCATAGGTGTAGAAAAAACTTGCATAACTAAGCCTGATCTGTTTTGTCATGGTGTGAACGCCTTTTCCAAGCTGGCGAATCATGATTATAATTAATTATACTTGTCATGAGACATTAGTAATAGGTTCATTATATTTTTCAACATTACGTTCTTTATCTAATCCCTTAGAGAAGTATATAATAACAATATTTTAACGACATTTTGTTCACCATATCCCTTGACAACGACGCGTTTCGCTCAATCCAGAGCTCATCAGGCTTGCTAGGATACATCAAACAGGGATGATCGAGACACTATTAATAAAAGCTTTTTGGTGCTACAACTATCGTTATAGTGAGAACCCTTTTAAACGTTTTAATATTCGAAGTTTTATTAATTTATGGGTTTTTCCTTTACCGTTTTCATTTTGATCTCTTCTTTAAACATAAAATGCATAATCCACTCGCATATATAACTAATTTCTCTGTCTCTTCTAAACAAACTTTTCCGGTGACCGCAATCTAAAGACTCTAGAATTAAAGAAACGAAATAAAACACACACACACACACACACCATAAAATAGACTTTTAACAACTAAACAAATCCTTTGTTTTCCGAGTATTTTATTCAAAGTGGTTGGTAAACATATGATCAGGTGTAAACGCGTCATAATGAAGAAAACTCAGGTTTTAATAACAAAAATAAGAATAATTTCGTTTATTCCGAAGAAATAAGGTAAATAAACAAATATATATATATTAATTTATTTGGATTATAATTCGTTCTGAAACGTCAGTGTATGCATGGTTTTAAATAGCCTTTAAATCACTCTAAAGTTACTGAACAAATATATGTGTGTCTGTATGTGATTTTTTTTCCGGTGTGTCTCATTCGGTAGAAAAAATACAACCACTTGGTTAATGTTATAAAACACCGTATAACACCTAAACATTTATATCATGTAAAACCAGCTAAACGAAAGGTAACAAACGAACAGGATAAATTACATGTACTGTTTAATAAAATAAAACGTTGTCATGGCAATGAGTTGACTATTGTACGACAGATCTAGTTAAACGTGAAAGAAGTATGCTTTTTTATAATTGATATTTGAAACCGTCTGTACTTGGTGAAGCTCCGTAATTATGTAGTTTCACCAAGTACCGACTGTTTCAAGTATCAATTATATAAAACAAGCTGGAACATCAAGATTAACCGTCTTATACAAAAGACTGAAAACGAAACAGTGCTTAGCAACTGAGCACCTTTGGTTCAATAACAAGTGTGTGACGTGGAATCTTACCCCAAAAGACATCTCGCTGAAGAACGAAAATACTTCAAATTCAGCCAAGAAAGCCCTGGAATTGGCAAAGAAGACCTGGTTAAAGAAGAGATCAAGAAGTGGCACAGTGTTAGAGACAATGTAAGTGCACACCTTGAAATCAGCAAAGAAGACCTGTGGCTAAAGAAGATATCAAGAAGTGGTACAGTGTTAGAGACAATGTAAGTGAACACCTTAAAATCAGCAAAGAAGACCTGTGGCTAAAGAAGAGATCAAGAAGTGGCACAGTGTTAGAGACAATGTAAGTGAACACCTTAAAATCAGCAAAGAAGACCTGTGGCTAAAGAAGAGATCAAGAAGTGGCACAGTGTTAGAGACAATGTAAGTGAACACCTTAAAATCAGCAAAGAAGACCTGGCTAAAGAAGATATCAAGAAGTGGCACAGTGTTAGAGACAATGTAAGTGAACACCTTAAAATCAGCAAAGAAGACCTGGCTAAAGAAGA
>NW_013674054.1:13462-24501 GCF_000517525.1 Limulus polyphemus
CTTTAAAATCAGCAAAGAAGACCTGTGGTTAGCCAGGAGATCAAGAAGTGGCACAGTGTTAGAGACAATGTAAGTGAACACCTTAAAATCAGCAAAGAAGACCTGGCTAAAGAAGATATCAAGAAGTGGCACAGTGTTAGAGACAATGTAAGTGAACACCTTAAATTCAGCAAAGAAGACCTTGCTAAAGAAGAGATCAAGAAGTGGTACAGTGTTAGAGACAATGTAAGTGAACACCTTAAAATAGTTCACAGTGAACTGTGTTTCCATCTTCACCCAGTGGAATATTGGAGAGAGACATACATGAAAATATAAGTCAGCTGATACACAATACTTACTTGAATCAGAAAAGAAAACTGGATAATCTGAATAAATGTGAAAACAGTTGAAATCTAGGAGTAAATTACCATTTAAAATTCCATCCTGAGTTAGTAAGCCTTTCGAAATCATAGTTCACAAAAACTGAGTCTAATATACTTGGTAAAAGTTTAAAATAGCGTCACAAAACCAGTTTAAGTGTAAAAGACTGAAAATCTTGGAATAGATATAGAGGCAGTACTTAATGCACAGCGGTATGTCTGCGGACTTACAACGCTAGAAACCGGGTTTCGATACTCGTGGTGGTCAGAGCACAGATATCCCATTGTGTAGCTTTGAGTTTAACTTCAATAAACAAACAAACGTAATGAAGAATCTGACTCTGTAACAAAGAATATATACTCTAAAAGCATTCAAACTTCTTCAGAAGACTATGCTTAAAATGGAGATGAGGAGTCCAAGCCGATAAAATCTATAAAATCTAAATTTAAATATTATAGTTTAATAATCACAAAAGCGGGCAAAGGTAATACGACTGTTGAACTCGAAAAACGAGATTATCACGAGATTATAGACCACCACCAAAACCTTCAACAACAATCTTAAATCTTTGTTGAACAACAAAATCCTACTTAACGAATTCCAAGCTGATGAATGTAATGGATATAGAAAAAAATTAAACCCTGTTTAAGTCCAGGAATTAAAAAGAATAATAACCACTTGCCAAGATCAGAACTACTTCAAATTTAATGACCAAATATATAAACAGAACGACGGGTTAGCTATGGGTCCCCCCCCCTCTTTCCTTTACTTGCAGTATTTTTCATGGATAATTTAGAGAAAAAAATTGCTTGGTGATGAAATAAATACAAAACATATTAAATATTGGTATAGATATGTTGATGATGTGATTTGTCTCTGGACAGGATCCAAACGTCAATTTATTTCTAAAATTATACAAAACATATTAAATATTGGTATAGATATGTTGATGATGTGATTTGTCTCTGGACAGGATCCAAACGTCAATTTATTTCTAAAATTATACAAAACATATTAAATATTGGTATAGATATGTTGATGATGTGATTTGTCTCTGGACAGAATCCAAACGTCAACTTGACAATTTTGTAACTTTTCTAAATTCACAAAACAAATTTATTAAATCTACTACTATGGAACTTGGTGCAAACTGAAACATTAATTTTTGGACTTAAATATTGGTATAAATAACGGCACACATTCCTTCAAAGTCTTCAGAAAACCGACATATAGTGACACCATCATAAATGTTTCTTCAAGACATCCAATATCTCACAAACTTGCCGTGTTACATAGTTTTTTACACAGACTTATCACTGTACTCTTGTCATCTGAATATTATGAAACTGGATTAAAAACTATAAAACAAATTGCTGTTAACAATGGTTATACAACAAAGTTAATTAACACATTGTTGATTAATACAATTAAATGTCAAAACTTAAAATCAATATACCCTCATATTGTACCAAACGACAACAAAAAAAGAAACAGAAATAGTTTAAGATGAGCTTCATTGGAAAACCTTCTCTCAAAATATATAACACACTGGACAAAGAAATCTACAGACCGGCCTTCTGCCGTAAAAACAACCTAGGAAATATGTGGTGCAACAACAATGACAGAATCAAAAAGTCTAGCAACGGTGGTGATTACCAATTAATGTGTCAAGACTGCGATTGTGTATATATAGGTCAAACAGGGCGTTGCATAGCAACGTGAATTAAAGAACATTCTATTGATCCGGAAAGAACTGTAAAATTTTATATATCTGTGAAAAAAGTAAAAAGTTCTAAACCAGGAAGCCAACTTAAGCTCCTCCCCACTTCTTACCTCACTTGTCTCTAGGTGAATCTCAAGGTCACTTCCGGTTCTTTGTTTGAACATTTCAAGGTATCTAGACAGTTTGTTATAAGCATTTTTTTTCTTCTTGGTTCTAATCTGTATAACGCACTTGATTTCGATAGCCTATTCTTACTTATTAAATTACAGAAAAATAGATTGTTCAGAAACACGATCTCATCAATTCTTAATCGTAATATTTAAATTGACATGTTTCATCACATTGTAAAATTTATTTTTTCTAATGTGAAATCGCTTTGGCATAGTATTCAATACAATACTTTTATCTACACGTGTTATTTTTTTTTAGTTTGTTGGATATAATTTTCTTTATAGTTTTAACTATTGTTTTATATTTTGACTAAAACTTTGAATCCATATAATCCGTATTCTATTTCTGAAACAAGGCTATTACGATATTCTGTAGGTTATCTGAAATATCTTCACCATAAATCATCATTGAATTTACAAGCAAAGTACTTTGAACGACTATTGGAATTAATTTATTAATATCAGTAAGACTTAAAATTTTGATTTTGAAATAATAGCAAAGCTACTTAAGCTATATGTCAAAATCCCTAATTATGAACTACTAAGCAGAGAAAAAGAATCCAGTCAACAGCACCCTACCACCATCATCACCATGGGACTGACTGTCATCACTCTTATAATGCACTCACAGCTTAAAATGAGGTAAAGGTTTGTGGTCCTGCACGGATTAGAACCCGACTCACCAAATCCAAAATTTTGATCACTACCACAGAGCCAACCTGCATCCAAGATTTCCGTTTGTCGGTTGTTCCACTGACACTGGTCAATGAGTTTGGCCATCTCACAAACACAGGAATTCTTCCACCGTTATTTGCTTGTCAAGTAGACAAATCCCGGCTCCAATGGGGTTGTTTGTTTGTTGAATGTGGCGCGAAGTTAGTTGAGGGTTATTTGCGCCAGTCATCTCTAAGTTAAAAGTAATAGACTAGAGGGAATACAGCTAGTTAACACTACCTGCCTCAAACTCTTGTGTTTCCTTTTCATATACTATACTGATTGCAGTTAAAATGTATTACTTATTTCAAACATATAGTATTATCTAGTATGTGAATAAATCGAATTGTTCACGCAAGTGCCTCTAGTAAAATTTCTTTCCTTGTAGTTTGTGAAATATAATCATTTTGATGAAACAGGTTTCATTTATTATATTCTGTACATAAAGACACGAGGCAGACACTTCTCTAGTGAATTCTTTCATACATAAGGCATCCACATATAAAACCTAGATTAGAGACATCATTATTTTATTATATCAAGGCTAGATTTTTCAAGTTATTGTATTAAGCTACATATCTTTCATTTATTGTATCAAGCTAAATATCTTTAATTTATTTTATCAAGCTAAATACATTTAATTTATTGTATCAAGCTAACTAGTTTTAATTTATTATATCAATCTAAGTATCTTTAATTTATTGTATCAATCTAAATATTTCTAATTTATTGTATCAAGTTAAATATCCTTAATTTATTGTATCAAGCTAAATATCTTTAATTTATTGTATCAAGCTAAATATCTTTATTTTATTGTATCAAGCTAAATATCTTTAATTTATTATATCAAGCTAAATATTTTTAATTTATTGTATCAAGCTAAATATCTTTATTTTATTGTATCAAGTTAAATATCTTTAATTTGTTGTATCAAGCTTTATCTTTACATGCATTATGTAAAATGTCATTCTGTTTTTTAATTGTAAACATTATTTCACTTTGGAAAAGGAGAGTGAAATATTGTATCTATGTCATGAACCTTCAGTTATTATATTTAAAAATATTCTCCTATTTCTGTAGATATGTTTTTATTTTAAAATGTTCTCAATTGGCACCTTGTAACTTCTATCTTAATATTTTCATATCTGGCTAGATGTTTCGAATCTAGTCGATCTCTCTCTGATTTTATCGAACGTTTGGCCCTTGGTAACTAAGGATGAATTTGTTAGGAATACAAAGCTGCAAATAACAATCTTAGCCAATTGTAGCTAGCTCATCTGAAAGAGGTGAAGACAAAAGTCAGTTTAAGTGTTTGGTTGTCAAATACGTCTCGATTCGGATCGTGTGGAGAGTAGCCTGGCTTTGTTAAGTTCATTCTAACTTAGAACTTAATTCTTAATGTTCGTGTCGGATCGTGTGGAGAGTAGTTTGGCTTTGTTAAGTTCATTCTAACTTAGAACTTAATTCTTAATGTTCGTGTCGGATCGTGTGGAGGGTAGCCTGGCTTTGTTAAGTTCATTCTAACTTAGAACTTAATTCTTAATGTTCGTGTCGTATCGTGTTGAGAGTAGCCTGGCTTTGTTAAGTTCATTCTAACTTAGAACATAATTCTTAATGTTCGTGTCGTATCGTGTTGAGAGTAGCCTGGCTTTGTTAAGTTCATTCTAACTTAGAACATAATTCTTAATGTTCGTGTCGGATCGTGTGGAGAGTAGTTTGGCTTTGTTAAGTTCATTCTAATTTAGAACTTAATTCTTAATGTTCGTGTCGGATCGTGTGGAGAGTAGTTTGGCTTTGTTAAGTTCATTCTAACTTAGAACTTAATTCTTAATGTTCGTGTCGGATCGTGTGGAGGGTAGCCTGGCTTTGTTAAGTTCATTCTAACTTAGAACTTAATTCTTAATGTTCGTGTCGGATCGTGTGGAGGGTAGCCTAGCTTTGTTAAGTTCATGCTAACTTAGAACTTAATTCTTAATGTTTGTGCCACACTCACATTCTTTCCGTGTAGATTTTGGTCAGACTAATGTAATCAAATATTTAGATACACATACTCCCGTGTCTTGCAAGTCAAAGTCTCGTTTTTTACTTCTAAATCCCGATTACTTGTTTTGTTTGTTTATTTCACTACCGTCATCAGTATTTTTCGTGTTAAATTCCAACAACAAGCTGACTCATCTGCCAATGTTTAGATATTTCGTCAGCCGTTATGCATATCAAGAACAACCAGCAACCCATAAGTAGAATCAGTATAAGATAAGCAGTGTTTTCTCATCCTTAGTAGGGTTGATCGTTTGTCACTGGTTAGCGTCCCAGCTGCGGATCGGAAGGTCTGTGGTTCGGGCTGCGATATGCTTCTGAATACTCTCAGGGTTATTAAGACTGTGACAGTCAATCCCTTTATTTAATTAAGAGTAAACACACTCTGTTGCCTGGTTGCCTTCCCTCCGATAAGCAGCTCTAAATTGGGGAGAGATATGCCTGAAATTTAAGAGTCTCTTATTAATCAACACGTCTGTCGTATAAAGTTGGAAACACCAAATAATTCCCGAGCAAGGAAAAAATGCCCCAAGTTAGAGATATTCAAATATCTTTTTACTTAAACCCTAAACGCAAACTGTCAAATACTTCGTCAGTCTGAACTGGAGCAATAAAAACTTGCTGCTTTCATAAGTTGTTTCCAATAATAACTACTCATTTCAAAAACAACCAATACTATAGATTTGTGAAATGTGTAAAGTTTCATATTCAAGTAGAATAAGAATTAAAATCGCATGTTGAATGCCTGCACCTTTACGCATTAGAAATGTTTTGTCATAGGCCTACATTAGGCAGCTGCGATCCAACTGTGATATGCAGTGGTCTCGCGTGTTTCCGTCTCTCCCTTACTTAATATAGAATATTTTTAAAATTCTCTACGTACTGTGTAGGTAGTCTCAATATGGATTATCGGCCAAGGTCCTCTCGGCGTAGTTACTCACGCAACTAGATCATTCAGTTAGGGTATCACGTGCACTTTCTAATGGAAAATGTTTCTGAAACATGGAAGATACTGTATAGGAATAGACAGTGATAAGTCATGCATTGTCCCATTGATATAACAACATATTCCTCTGATAAGGATTGTTATGTCCCATGGATATAACAGCCCATTTTGAAGTAAATATAACCGTCAGTGACGTGGATAGCGTGATAAAAATTGTATTGTCGTTTTTCATTTAAGTTTTCTCAGTCTGGGACACGATGACTTTTATATACAGACTTCAACAAATACACTTGATCTAGAGAGCTTCCAAGTAAATTCGTCACTCGTATTTTAACTTTGCTGTTTGGCTGAAATGAGGAATGTTCCACTGTATTGTATTCTGTGTCCAGTCTTCTAGCTCAGTCGGAGTAGAAGAATTTAGATTGTCGGCCGGCAATTATTTTCTGGCGAGCCTTCTATTTTCCTGCAATTGTTACCTACAGTTCTTGTTTGCTGAATTATCGCACAAAGCTTTGAGGACTTTCAGCGCCAACAGTTCATAATTTTGAAGTGATAGACTAGAGGGAAGGCAGTTAGTTAACACTACCCACCGCAAACTCTTAGGCTACTCTTTACCAATCACTAACGGGATTAATCATAACACTATAAAGCCCTAACGGCTTTAAGAGCGTGTATGTTCGGGAACGGGTTTAGATCTCGCTACTCGCAATTTGCGAGTCGGACGACCTAACCACCAGATCATGCTAAGCTTACACGAATGGAACTTTAGTGAACCTGAGATTATCACAATGCTAACCGATATAAATATTGTTAATAGATTCAGTTCTTTTGTTTGAGGAATGAAGGTATTCAACGTGTGAATTAATTTTAATCTTTTATTAATGCTTTTTAAAAGATGTTTATAAGTACTCTCGAAAGAGCACTGAGAGACTTAAATGATTCATTATTTTGTTTAATGTTTATTCAGTGAATATCATTACGTCAATCGTAAACGCTTTTGAGGTATTTTTATTAAGGGACAATAACGTAAAATCTATGTTGATTTACATTTTTCTATTCCTGGTGCTATTTTCAAAACTAGAGAGAAGAAAATTGGAAAAACAAAAATACCTTCGTTAGACGTTATTAAACAAAGACCATTTTCTGAGATCTTATTTTGATGTTGCGTATTTCGTCTATGGGTTTAATAAATAGATAGATCGTTCAGTGTAAAGATATTCAAAGGATGACGCCAGAAGAAATTATAACTAATGTTTAAGTTCTAAGTCTTTTGTTTTCAGCATTTTCCACAAGAAGGGGTCCAATAAGCTTGGTTAGAGCTTAAAGGACTGGAAATTTCCGGTCTTGATGAATACGATTGCCAGGATAATGCTAAAGTTGACTGATTCTCTTCTTTACTAAATTCCTTTAGTAAGTTTAACTTATTCCTTTTCCCTTTACAATATTTATGCTTGAAAGCGTAACTTTTTGTAGTATTTGACACTCTTATCAAGACTTGGAAATTGCATACTACACGGAATTTAAAAAAGTGTTAGAATTTTGTCAATCACTGCACTTTAAACATCTAAAATCAGCGGCCGCCGTTTGAAGCATGGTAATATGATTTAAACAAAGAACGCCGATTGAAATTAGTTACTATTAAGTGTAAATTTCATGGGCCTCAGTTGAAAAATTCTTATGAAGAACTTCAGTGAAACTACCTTCTTTTCTTCAAAGTTTTGAAAATGTTTAGGACATGATAGTGTTTAATGGGGAATATTTTGTGAAGCTACCCTCTTTTCTTTCAGAGTTTTGAAAAAGTTTAGGACATGGTAGTGTTTAATGGGGAATATTTTGTGAAGCTACCCTCTTTTCTTCAGAGTTTTGATAAGTTTAGGACATGGTATTGTTTAGTTAGATATATTTTGTGAAACTACCCTCTTTTCTTCAGAGTTTTGATCAGTTTAGGACATGGTATTGTTTAGTTAGATATATTTTGTGAAACTACCCTCTTTTCTTCAGAGTTTTGATCAGTTTAGGATATGGTATTGTTTAATCAGGTATATTTTGTGAAGCTACCCTCTTTTCTTCAGAGTTTTGATAAGTTTAGGACATGGTATTGTTTAGTTAGATATATTTTGTGAAGCTACCCTCTTTTCTTCAGAGTTTTGAAAAAGTTTAGGAAATGGTATTGTTTAGTTAGATATATTTTGTGAAGCTACCCTCTTTTCTTCAGAGTTTTGATAAGTTTAGGACATGATATTGTTTAGTTAGATATATTTTGTGAAACTACCCTCTTTTCTTCAGAGTTTTGATAAGTTTAGGACATGGTATTGCTTAGTCAGGTATATTTTGTGAAACTACCCTCTTTTCTTCAAAGTTTTGATAAGTTTAGGACGTGGTATTGTTTAGTCAGGAATATTTTGTGAAACTACCCTCTTTTTGTCAGAGTTTTGAAAAAGTTTAGGCCATGGTATTGTTTAATCAGGAATATTTTGTGAAACTACCCTCTTTTCGTCAGAGTTTTGATAAGTTTAGGCATGGTATTGTTTAGTGAGGAATATTTTGTGAAACTACCCTATTTTCTTCAGAGTTTTGATAAGTTTAGGACATGGTATTGTTTAGTGAGGAATATTTTGTGAAACTACCCTATTTTCTTCAGAGTTTTGATAAGTTTAGGACATGGTATTTTTTAGTCAGGAATATTTTGTGAAACTACCCTATTTTCTTCAGAGTTTTGATAATTTTAGGACATGGTATTGTTTAATCAGGTATATATTTTTATTGATAATTCCCTACTCTATCTCTTTTTTATCTTTTTTGTCTTTTTTCTCAACTTTGATATTTTGCGATACATTGGGTGAGCCACCAGATCGGACACCCAAAGGTCTTTGATTTTGAGTTTCTGATCAGATGTAGGGAAACATACACGGCTACTCTTTTAATCGAATAGCAAGATTGACTGTTACTTCTATAACATTCACACAGTTCGAAGTGTGGAGCGTGTGCAGTGGCAGGTGTCGGACTAAAACCTTGGTCTTTTTTTTTAATCCATTGCCTATCATGCGAAAAATAAGCCACACCCAACCCCTGTCAGAAATGTTTATATATATATATAGAAACGATTGTAATGAAGTGTTTGCGGGAAAATATGTGTTTGTTTGTAATTAAGCACAAAGCTACACAATGGGTTATCTGTGCTCTGCCCACCACGGGTATCGAAACCCGGATTCTAGCGTTGTAAGTCCGCAGACATTCCGCTGTGCCACTGGGGGGGGGGGGGACGCGTAAAAAATATATTATTCTTTATTTTTAAAAATTTGACAGAATATCTCTTCGCCCTCTGTTGCAACAAGACTGTAACTAATTTCATCAAGAATGTTAGACCCTTTAATTTTTCGGTTAGGGGAGAATTCGGAGGGTGATTATAAATAATGTTAGTCATATTTAAAATTCCTGGAACAAAAATGAAGAAATTCACTGAAAAAAATGAGAATAGTTCTAATTTAATTATTTAAAAGATGTTAAGTTGTTCACTTTTCAGCCAATTATTAATCAGGGAACGAAAAAAAATTCCATAAAAAATAATATGCTGTGTAACATAATAATAAAACGTGAAAAGTGGCTCAGAGGAGCCTCGAACCAAACGCATAATAGCCATAATAAACAGAACGAGTGGCATGAAAGTCAAATAAAATATACGTTAAAACAAACCGAACAACGTTAGAAATTCAAAAATAAAAGGATTTTAATTTGAAAGTCTGTAATATATTGAGATTAGACAAGAAAAAAATATACAGTTTTGCATTATAAGTCACACATCAACACCCGTTACATTATAAATGAATTACGGATAACATTTAAAGAAGTTTCAAATAGGCTTAGTTGAATAAAATGTAAAAATATTCTACGTAAGGAAAAATAATAAGTTGACTCGATTTAAGTTTAGTTGAGATAAAAGAAAAAATATAAAAAAAGACTGTCTGCTGAAAATTGTGAAGATATTAAATAAAAACGGCATTCAACTTGATTCACAAAAACACTAACAGCACTTCATATGGGGATGAAAATATTAAGTAGAACACTAGACACTAGGAGTTTTGTTTAAGTGTTGTAGAAGTAGGACAAATTTTAATTTTTATAATATAAGTTGTGTATATTTGTTCCAGATTTTGAAAAAAAAACAACTATACAAGAGCGATTTCCGCCAGCCATCTCTAGTTTTTAACGGATAGAATAAAAGGGGGAAAAAACAGCATCCACAGCCAACTTTTGGGCTACTTCAACTGAAATTTGTCCGTTATCCTTAGAGCACGACTTTTTTGCGGCAACCCTCAGTTTCACAATCCGGTACGCTGACCACTAGGTCCGAGCCAGTAGTATAAGAGGAAAATAAACGGACCTGTTACGTTCATTTGTAAAATATGTGCTTTGAAGGTAAGTAGAAAAACACAAATACGTCAAGCAAAGTGCAGAAGGAGAAAATAATAAAGTCAACACTTTTACGAAGATGACGATTTTCTTAGATTTCGGATTTTTTTTAATACGCACAAAAAAAGATAATATATAAAGGATATATAAAGAAAGGATATACGGTAAGAATAAACAGAATGTGTTTATAAAACAGATAACATACATAGAAGGATATAAAGGAGATATAAAGAACGGATATAAGGTAAGAATAAACAGAATGTGTTTATAAAACAAATAACATTTAAAGAAGGATATAAGGTAAGAATAAACAGAAAATGTTTATAAAACAGATAACATATAAAAAAGGATATAAGGTAAGAATAAACAGAAAATGTTTATAAAACAGATAACATATAAAGAAGGATATAAAGGATATAAGGTAAGAATAAACAGAATGTGTTTATAAAACAAATAACATATATAGAAGGATATAAAGGATATATAAAGAAAGGATATAAGGTAAGAATAAACAGAAAATGTTTATAAAACAGATAAAATATAAAGAAGGATATAAGGTAAGAATAAACAGAAAATGTTTATAAAACAGATAACATGTAAAGAAGGATATAAGGTAAGAATAAACAGAATGTGTTTATAAACAGATAACATATATAGAAGGATATAAAGGATATATAAA
>NW_013674054.1:25322-27462 GCF_000517525.1 Limulus polyphemus
AGAATAAACAGAAAATGTTTATAAAACAGATAACATATAAAAAAGGATATAAGGTAAGAATAAACAGAAAATGTTTATAAAACAGATAACATATAAAAAAGGATATAAGGTAAGAATAAACAGAAAATGTTTATAAAACAGATAACATATAAAAAAGGATATAAGGTAAGAATAAACAGAATGTGTTTATAAAACAGATAACATATATAGAAGGATATAAAAACAGTAAAAACGCTTATGATGGATTATTTCAGCCAACTATTTGTGTAGAAAAAATATTGATTCATTCGAGATAGTGAATTGTCACTACCTCACAGACATTTTGGCAAAAAATTAACAGTGACAAGAAAATATTGAAGGAGAAAAAACAATTTATCTTCTACAACTTCCACTGAAGCACACGAGTAAGGTAGCACTGACTGTAACGAACATTATCAGAATCATGGGAATATTATCACTGAAACTAGGATTCATTCCATTGTCCAAGTAAAGAATAGCAAAAAGCAAGGTGGAGAAATTGACAGAAAATTGCCCGATCTGGCATATGTAAAATGTGCCGGGCCATATAAGGAAAATGGAACAGTTTTTTGTTGTTGTTTTTTACCCACTCGTTGGATATGAATTAATTGTAGTCGGCGACTGATGTTATCAATAGATCAATATCAGTTCCCTACGAAACACAAAGTAGCAACGTGGAGAGAATTTGGAATAAGTTTAATCTATTTCTTTTCACTGCCGTTTTTTTCTAAATTCCCGAGGGATATGTTTCCTAGGAACAGCTACTGCTGTATGAAAAATCAGCCATAAACTGGCTGTAGATTGTTTTTGTAGTTAAATTCTAAATGGTTTAGTTTTTAGGATGAGAGAAGTAGAAACAGAAATATTACTTTTTTCATTAATATTACAGATTATTGAACTTGATTGCTAGTCAAATTACGGGTGGCATGTCTTTTTTTTTTTAGAATGTATTGTAAAAGGAGCGTATTCATATTTTACTACATTAACGCGAGTTAATAAATCTGTTGCTTAGGAAACAGTTAAGTAAGTTTAATCGAAACACGGGTTGTAGAGTTTTTCGATGATTTATTTGCACACTCTATAATCCTCAATGCAAGAGTTAAACTCGAAATCATAATAGAGTCTTAGACTTAAAGCTCTTATAATAATATGTTTGACATTATTCTTCCACATAGTTGGCTATTGGGGTTTGGCTCCTTAGTGTAGTAATAATAAAGTCCCGAGACTCTCAATCAACTTACGTCAATATAAGTTTTGAACCAATATTATGTTATCCAGATACCACTCGATCGGTAATATATGCCTCTGGTATTTGGATATGGGGAGGGAGGGGCAGGAAATATTTACATTGTGATCACCTATAAACTACTATTTTACAGAAGCGCGTAAATTTACTGTTACAATGGGAAAAAAAGAAAAAAAAGATTTTCGTGGATTATTTTTTTCTTTCAGACATCCTCAGAAATATGTAAATTTTTTGAAACTTTAATTATCTTTTTTAGTGTGTTGCATTGTATATATTTGAAGTTAAGCGTAAAGCTACACAATGGGCTATCTGTGCTCTGCCCACCACGGGTATCGCAGACATGCTGCTGTGCCACTGGGGGTGGGGGGGGGGGGGGAGCGGATACATTTCATATTTCAAGTTGGTGATTTTTCCATTATAATGAAAATCATTTTCATTAAAGTTAGAAATTGGAAAATCTGAGATGCAATGATTTCAAAGAAGCCTAAGAAAGCAACAATTAAACATACCCGCCCTTAACTAAACATTTGAGCGTTGTCCAAGTTACAATGAAATTAATAAAATAGATTTTAGGCTTATAACTTTTTATCGTATCGGGTAAGACATATATACGTGAAGTTACAGATTCCTGGTATGTATCCAGATTTATGACGTATCCTGTATCATATCCTGTACACATAGGCGATGAAGACTGATTCAGGACGGTTACATTTGTGGAAATGGTTGGAGCCTGATTCAGGACTGTTACATTTGTGGAAATGGTTGGAGACTGATTCGTGACTGTTACATTTGTGGAAATGGTTGGAGACTGATTCAGGACTGTTACATTTGTGGAAATGGTTGGAGACTGATTCGTGACTGTTACATTTGTGGATA
>NW_013674054.1:28462-31844 GCF_000517525.1 Limulus polyphemus
CGAAAATTAAAAGTAGTATAAGGGTAAATGAGTTACAAAGTTTGTTTTACTAGAAAAGCCACTAAAATCAGCTTATAAAATGTTTATATCTAAGTTTTTGTTTCGGCTTTTCTGGAAGCAAGTCAAGTTAAAATCAATAAAAGTAGTGAGGGAATTTTTCTCAGACAGTGTTGGATAAAATATCTGCTAAAAATTTAATATATCGTCTCTCATTTGATAAACATGTTCATTTTACTGTTCTTTAAGTTTATGTTTGTGTACATAACCCCCCCCCCCACACACACACACACATATACATATAGGTATACACATATATATATAGAGAGAGAGAAGCCTTATTAAAACTGCCCACAAATCTCACATGACAAGGTTTATACATCAAAACTGTGTTTTCTGTAAACCGTTCGTCCTTTGTTTTGATATCTTTTCCCTCATGTGTTATTTTGACTTGTGGAAGAATCATTACCATCTGTTTTAAACTCTGATGAAGGATTTATGATTACTTCGCCAGTTTTTGAAGTGGAAGGATGATTTCTCAGGTGGATATCGATGATAAATGAAGTTGTATCAAATCTTCCTGGATCCTGTTGCTCTGGTGGACACAAGTGAACACGATCTTTGCAGTTACTGCTGGTGAGTAGTTTCGACCCTGGTGTTCCGCTGATATTCGTAAGTTGGAAACACGAGATTGGGGATGTTGGTGGTGGTTCTTTTCTAGCAACATGAATTGATGATTTACAAGCAATCACTCCCAGGACCGTTCCTATAACCACCAGCAAGAAACCGGTAATGAGAAGTATTGGGCCCACAATCTTAAAAGGGTCAAATAAGTTTTCAATTTTTTCATTATAAAAACGAAGAAATTCCTCACTGTAAGTAGAGTCTGGGCCTTTAGCACGTGGCTTACAGGCCATAATGATCAAAAACGTTCCTGCAGTGAGGTTCATAATACCAAACAAAGCGAAACAAATGACAAACGGACTTGCCATTACCAGTCCAGCAATAATTCTATCATTCTGGTTGAGCTGACAGCGAATTACAGGGGCTGCAGTTCGTCGATTCTGAGACATCATGACTGAGTCATATTTCACAGCGGTTACCTGTATTTAAAGGAATAATTAATAAGTTTATCGTATAATACAAAAGAAAAAAACTGGAAAAAAATTGAATTGCTTAAAAATAGATTATCCTCTAGGGCATATAGAATAAACTTCTGTTTAAAATATATGTTAGAATATATACAGAGGACTGAGCACGTTATATTAAAACGATTTTGAATATGAGAGTCAGCAAGACTATGTGACAACCGTAGCCGATATTTTGTTTTCTTCAATTTTTGACGTTAGAGTGATGCCAACGAAAATCGACAGTTTTGGGGAACGTTATGCAATAGACCTTTTGGTTTGTTTGTTTTGAATATCGCGCAAAGCTACACGAGGGCTATCTGCGCTAGCCGTCCATAATTTAGCAGTGATGGAGTAGAGGGAAAGCAGCTTACTCAACACCACCCACCGCCAACTCTTGGGCTACTCTTTTACCAACGAATAGTGGGATTGACCTTCACATTATAACGCCCCCATGGCTGAAAGGGCGAGCATGTTTGGTGTGACGGGGATTCGGACCCGCGACCCGCAGATTGTGAATCAAGCGCTTAACGAACAAATCATGCCAGACCTTTAACCCATCGACTGTTGATTTGCCGTTTGGCAGTTGAATGAAAGTGTTACTGTATACAGTGTACAGCTCGCAAAAATTCCGCGCGCGTTCAAAGCAACCGCTGGCCAAAGGGTTAAAGGTCAAAACTGGCAGAACATTCCAGTTATGGTTTTTGCTGTTATTGTACAAGTGCAGCTGATAAATTGTGATTTGTTTGTTTGTAATTAAGCCCAAAGCTACACAATGGGCTATCTGTGCTCTGCTCACCACGGGTATCAAAACCCGGATTCTAGCGTTGTAAGTCAACAGACGTACCGCTGGGTGGCGAGTTGTGGCGGATACAAGATTGACCTGAAGTATTACCTTCCCATAATTCAAAGTTCTTAATGAACTAATCAAGGCGATTGTGACGAGAAAAAAAAATCCGCAATCAAATGGAATTTTTATACAGCATGCTTTTGAAAAATTTCCCCTCGCGATGACATGGGAATTTAAGGGCATATTTTTCCAAAAGTAATCAAGATAACTGTTGTTTTCTACTGTAATATGAATAAAGTAATATTCTGGTATTACTCTATAAAATTGTTTATGCAATGAAACAGTTTGCAATGACGTCACTGATGTTTCCATTCGCCAACTTCCACGGTCGCGTGCTCCTGAAAGCAGTGGCGGTAATAAAGACAACAGAAAAAAAGTTAATCAGAAAAAAAAAGACAGAAAATTACACAGACAGGTAAAAAAAAGTACAAAAACATGTATATAGATATGCAAAGCAAACAAATTATAAGAAAGGATAAGCAGAACAGTAGGTTTTAATAGCAAGTGTTGAACAATAATGGGAAGCCTATAGGGTTTAATAGCAAGTGTTGAACAATAATGGGAAGCCTATAGGGTTTAATAGCAAGTGTTGATCAATAATGGGAAGTCTATAGGGTTTAATAGCAAGTGTTAAACAATAATGGGAAGTCTATAGGGTTTAATAGCAAGTGTTGAACAATAATGGGAAGCCTATAGGGTTTAATAGCAAGTGTTGAACAATAATAGGAAGCCTATAGGGTTTAATAGCAAGTGTTGAACAATAATGGGAAGCCTATAGGGTTTAATAGCAAGTGTTGAACAATAATGGGAAGCCTATAGAGTTTAATAGCTAGTGTTGAGCAATAATGGGAAGCCTATAGGGTTTAATAGCAAGTGTTGAGCAATAATGGAAAGTCAATAATGGGAAGCCTATAGGGTTTAATAGCAAGTGTTGAACAATAATGGGAATTCTATAGGGTATAATAGCAAGTGTTGAACAATAATGTGAAGCCTATAGGGTTTAATAGCAAGTGTTGAACAATAATGTGAAGCCTATAGGGTTTAATAGCAAGTGTTGAACAATAATGGGAAGTCTATAGGGTTTAATAGCAAGTGTTGAACAATAATGGGAAGCCTATAGAGTTTAATAGTAAGTGTTGAACAATAATAGGAAGCCTATATGGTTTAATAGTAAGTCTTGAACAATAATAGGAAGCCTATAGGATTTAATAGTAAGTGTTGAATAATAATGGGAAGCCTATAGGGTTTAATAGTAAGTGTTGAACAATAATAGGAAGCCTATATGGTTTAAGAGTAAGTCTTGAACAATAATAGGAAGCCTATAGGGTTTAATAGTAAGTGTTGAATAATAATGGGAAGCCTATAGGGTTTAATAGTAAGTGTTGAATAATAATGGGAAGCCTAACGG
>NW_013674055.1:0-2024 GCF_000517525.1 Limulus polyphemus
ATTACAGATGCCTGTGGGGAATCTGATTGCAGATGCCTAAAGGAATTTGATTGTAGATGCTTGTGGGGAATTTGATTGTAGATGCTTGTGGGGAATTTGATTGCAGATACTTAGAGGAATGTGATTGCAGATGCTTGGGGGAATCTGATTACAGATGCTTGTGGGGAATCTGATTGCAGATGCCTGAAGGAATTTGATTGTAGATGCCTGGAGGAATTTGATTGCAGATGCTTGGGGGAATCTGATTACAGATGCTTGTGGGGAATCTGATTGCAGATGCCTGAAGGAATTTGATTGTAGATGCCTGGAGGAATTTTATTGCAGATGCTTGGGGGAATCTGATTGCAGATACTAAGAGGAATCTGATTGCAGATGCTTGGGGGAATCTGATTGCAGTTGCCTAGAGGAATTTTATTGCAGTTGCCTAGAGGAATTTTATTGCAGATGCTTGGGGGGGAATCTGATTGCAGATGCTTGTGGGAAATTTCATTGCAGATCCTCACTGGAAACGTATTGCGAATGCTGCCGAAGTCTTCTCCACCGGTTCTCAAAACTGTTGTACACCAAAACGAAGAGGTCGTATAAAGAAACAATTATAGTATCACTGTGAATTTTCTTCCTAATGATAACTTTGACATTTTTTGTTGTGTTCACTCTCTGAGATAAGTCTCCCAGTGGGACTGCGGTAAGTCTACGAACTTACATCGCTATAATACGAGGGTTCGATTCCCCGCGGTGGATTCAGAAATGTGGCTTTTTTTTTTTTTTAGAAAACAAACACTGAGATGTAATTCCCAGCAACCATTTAATCCAGACAAGTATTCCCTGTGTTTATGGAATAATCATGATATACGCAGCAAAGTTTCGGTCAAAAACGATAAGGGAATCTATGAATACAAAAAGTGGAAAAACAAAACAAATATTCAACAAATCTTGATTTTTGTTTGTTTGTTGTTAAGCATAAAGCTCCACAATGAGCTGTCTGTACTCTGCCCACCGCGGATATCGAAACCCGGTTTCTAGCGTTGTAAGTCCGCAGACAAACCGCTGTGTCTCCTGGTCTTTTAAAAATCACGACCCCGCAGCAACTTTGATTACATACAAAACCTTTTCCCAATCGTTGTCGTGGTTACTAGCCTATACCTTCACCGAAGTCTAAATTATTAATTGGTAGCGTTTTGTTATAACTAATTATTAATTAGATCATGGCAATGATTGATATCCGATCGCCACATCCTTACAGTCTTTTGTTCTCGCCTTATCTTCATATACAGAGTGGAACAAAAGTAACTAAACAGTTGTTACATTTAGAACATGGTTTTTTTGTTTCGTTTGAAGTTAAGCACAAAGCTACACAATGGGCTATCTGTGCTCTGCCCACCACGGGTATCGAAACCCGGTTTTTAGCGTTGTAAGTCCTCAGACATGCCACTAGGGGGCAACATAGTTTTTAAATAGTACTCTGAAACAAACAAGAAATAAATTCGTTTTAATTGTAATCGTAATATTTTCTTTGGTACCAACTGTACAGTAACTTTTGTCTCATCCCGTGTATTTATATATGCCTTTCACTTTCATTCTAGTGTGTGTGGCCTGGTGGTTAGGGCGCTCGACTCGCAATATTCGGGTTCAAATTCCCGTTACCGTATATGCCTTTTCAGCCGTGAGTGAGTTATAATGTGACGATCAATCCCACTATTCCTTCACTCTAGTCTATCACTGCTACATTAGGAACGGCTAACTTTTCGCGAAGTTCAAATCAAACTTCTTCTAGTTATTCAACTTGTGAAGTTTACTAAACTTCTAGTTATTCAACTTGTAAAGTTTACTAAACTTCTTCTAGTTATTCAACTTGTAAAGTTTACTAAACTTCTAGTTATTCAACTTGTGAAGTTTACTAAACTTCTTCTAGTTATTCAACTTGTGAAGTTTACTAAACTTCTAGTTATTCAACTTGTGAAGTTTACTAAACTTCTTCTAGTTATTCAACTTGTGAAGTTTACTAAACTTCTAGTTATTCAACT